>NC_065522.1:17436885-17456272 GCF_006386435.1 Epinephelus moara
GCGGACTACAAACAGCCTACAACCGGAAACCAGGGCTCTTCCGCTCTTCTCCCGGAGGCAAGATCTCCGGGGTTTGCCTACAGACTCTACATTCACTGAATGTAGAGTCTGTATATAGAGACTAAAGGAACACAAACCTTCCTTCTCTGAGTTGAATGTGTCCATATCTGCTTGGCCTAAACCGTAGTTCAAACAATAACAGCTCCTCTATCAATCCAAAGATCTCCAAACTCCTTGTGCTACTTGTTCTTGTACTCGGCTCTCACCCTGTTCATCTCTAATTCCTCGATTTTGTGGTATTGCAGGCTTTTATTAGCTTATCCCTCCTTGCTCATCAGAATTAATGGTGTATTTCAACAAAAGAGGTTGGAGACAATTAGGAGCAGATGCTGCTTTAAGATGGAGCTGCATTTTAACACATAAAGTTACGTACGCAGTGTGTTTGGTATTTAAAAAGACAGCCTTGAGAGCACTTTTGCAACATATATGTACTTTTGAAAATGTTGTTAAAATTGTATTAAGGGAAAAAAAACATTTTCGACAGATATTTAAAAGATTATTCTAAAACAGCATCTCAGACCTATCAGAAACCACATGGTAATCACATCAGAGCATGCTCATTCTTTTCTGAAACATGACTCAACAAGAACTGTCTTTGTAACAGGAAGGAAAGCAGGATAATAAGGAGACAGCTGCTATAACTTTCAAAGCATGATAACGTTGTATATTATCAAGGCCTTCCAGCTGCTTCAGTATGAAGATTATGACCCGAATAGATGTGCTTTGTCATAAATTAGCTTTAAGAATTTGCTCACAGCTTAGAAACAAAAGCCTCATAAATTATGAATTCAAAGTACAGAAATGTCACATTAAAGGTATTTAAAATGACCCCAGCAGCCATCTTGTTTCCTCCCTGTGGTCGAACTTTGCTTTGTCATGACAGTGACCCAGTGCTGGCCTGTTAACGGAACTCTGTTTGGAGATGTTTGTGCCTGTGAAAAACATGAGAAAAATCCATTCTCACTGTTGCTGAGTCACAGTTACAAAGCTCAGAGGGTTACATGTGCATTGACGAAACACCAACAACTATTTATCACTGCAAACAAATGTTTGTCTCGTTATCAGAATATATGCCTTCAAAAATCTAAACGGCATTCATTTGTTTTCTTCCTTTATTTCGACTTTCCACAGACCACAGTTGGCATATGAGTAATCACATTACTGCACGCTAAAATATGGCTGCATTTATACAACGAGCTTTCCAATTTGCCTCTTGTTCACCCATGCAAACACACTCTGTGCCCAGGGACACCTCACCATGTGGACAGGAAGCGCCAGGGATCGAACCGCCAGCCAAATATGTAATCCATTACTTTCCTCTGGTTGCATAGCAACACTCAGACAATTGTTCCTGCAGTGAAGCCCCCTCAGTGTTCCTCTATTGTCTCAAAGGTCTCAAAAATGCATGAGACCAGGTGAGACATTTTCAACTTTAATTTACCAAGGGAAGACTTGCTGCCTCTCCTACCCTCCGCAACTTTTACTTTTCTGCACCGCTGTGCTTTAAAACCAGTTTCACAGGAGCCGCTGAGTTCAGCCGCAGCCCTAATGGTGACTGAGCAGCTTCTGCGGCGTTGTCGGGAGGTTAGTGCCTTGCTGAGAGGAACGTCAGCTGTTGTATTTAGAGGTGGAGGGAGCATTAATCATTGGCTCTCTCTGTGGTGAAGATCTGCGAACTCAGCGGCCTCTCGGTCCCTGGCCGGATTCTCCAACACTTAGGCAGCCGTGGCTTCCAGATATTAGATATTAATAACACCTGTCGTTGACTGTGTTGCTTTAATTCTTCCTTTGTCTGGTCTTTTTCTGCACGGCGCTCTCACCGCTGTGTATACTGTTCAGCTTTCATTGTGTACATTCTTTAGGTTGTGTGCTACTTGGAGCAGGGACTCTCATACCAGAGACACTCATACCCATGGAAAACCTACTCGAACTCAAAGTGCACAGATAATTTAAAGAAGAAAACCCTAACAAAAAAAAAGATCCGATCTGAAAGGGACCATTGCGCAGTCCGACCTGGTCCAAACTAGATCCAAGGATAGTAAGATCTGGTGTGTGATCAATCTGAACAGACCTAAAAAGGACAGATTAGCTTCACATCAGCTGAAAAAAATATTTTTGCAGACCTCTGCTAGTTGAAGACTCAAGAGAAACAAAATAAAACTCACCAACAACCGTCTCAGTTACTCTTGCTAGTTGTCTAGTTCGTCAGTCCACTATTCTAACAATCACTTACTCTGGTTTGGTTGAAATAAACCCTTAACTCACTAAGTTAAATGTAAAAATATGCCATTTACCCTGCGGTTTCTTTCTGTTATTGCCAGCCAGCTGTTTACAGTCCTGTAAAGTTATCCCCACCACTTGCAGTCGCTATGTTTGCCAGCTCAGACGCCTTTTCCACCAGTAGAGACTGACCTCTGGTGGCACATGTTGTGCACTACATGCAGCACATCCTCAATACAGCATTTCAGTATGAGCTTAATGTAAAGATGGGCATCTCTGTTTTTTTTTTGACAGTGTTGAAAATCATACTGTCAGTATTTCTGAATACCCTTGTATGAAGTAATACTACGATAATGCACAAGTCTCTGATGCAGTGACGTAGCCTAGATGTGTAGTCCAGGGAGTGGTCAGTTCACTGTGACATCACTGTTTTGGGGTGGTTACGAGTGCAAAATAAATACATTTCTGAAAGATGATTTCAGCTTGGAGCAAGGTTACTCTTGAAATATACATGCAATATTTGTATCTATACTTAAGTATTATACTGGATTTATACTTACGTGTCGAATCAACGCCATACCCTACGCTGTAGCCTGACATGCACCTCCCCAGAACTGTTACTACAGGTTGCGGCAACACAGACCTCCTGTCTATTTTTGTAAGCTGAAACCATTTCCCTCAATGGAAAGGAGGCTTTTGAGTACTTTAATATCGCAGATAGAAACAATAGATTGTGAAGACAATAAAGCCTCCACAAAAATAGCATTTTAAGTCCTGCATGTGATTTATCCTGGCTTCATATAAGCAGAGGAAATCTCCACTAGTCGCTACGCTAATTTATACAATGTAAAATGCCATAGGCTTGTGCCAATGACGTTAGCATGTTGTATTTGTTTGGAAAACGTGTTTAGTATAAGACAGTTGTTTTGTCAGTGAACCTTGTGAGTTGTAATGGAGCTGAATTTTGTAACGTTACCTTTGTTAAATGTTGCTGTTGTCCCTGGCTTCATATGAGTAGAGGAAAAGTCAGCTAGCCATGAGGTTAACTTATACAATGTAAAATGCCATAGGCTTGTGCTAAAAACATTAGCATGTTGTATTTGTGGGGAAAATGTCCCCAGATAAAGACAAGTGTTTGTCTGTGAATGCTGCGAGTTATAATGAAGCTGATTTGTGTACTTGCTAATGAATGAATGAAAAGGAAAGATAAACTTTACAGCACTTCAGAGAAACCCTGCCGCCAACTGGTGTTTTGGAGGTGTAACTGCAGAGTGACACAGACATACAACTGCAGAAGTATAAAAGTTCACAACGGCACAGGCTACATGCGTAGGCTACAGCATAGGCTCTGTATAGAGCTGACACACATGTATAAATCGTGCTGTGGATGAAGCAGCTTGTACAAGGTAGCATTGCTTATTGAGCTCTCAGTGAATTAATTTTATCTACATTCTCTGTTTTAGAATCTCCTTAGCTTTTCTCTTGGTCATATTTATTTTCAATCCACGAGCGAACACGAGATACATACATATTTATTTCTTCTTACGTTGTCTCTTTATCTGTATAGCTGTCCTTGTGCTGCTGCTGCTGCTGCAACAAACAAATTCCCCCTCTGAGGATGAATACAAGTTTATCTTATGTTTGCCTTGTTTTATCTTTCTGACCTCTTGTTCTCTTATTTCTTAGCAACAGACAGTTTTGCATCTGAATTTAAAAAAACTGCCCAAAAGCAAACATTCATACTTGCAGATACACATTTTTACCTGCGTACTGTCACACTTGAGCTTGGCGAACATATCTGGGGTCAGATCAGTGTTCATTATGCAGCAGCTGCACTCAATACAAATGCTGGATGTGTGGTTGAAGACACATAAAAATGATTTATGTCACATTTTCAATTTTTCAATTACATTTTGGAGATTTGGATCTCCTCTGTATCTGCATATCATCCAGCTCTTTTATTACCTGTCTTCTCTCAGTCATTTCTTCCAAATTTGAAAATGTCAAGGTCGAAGGATCTTTCATAATTGGGATATCAATGTTTTTAATTAAATTCTTAATTGAAAGTGAACCAATCCTGACACACCAAAGTCACAAAACCATACACACACACATGCTCACATACAGTATGCATGCACAATGTGTGCCGTCGGTCACTCTTGTCACCTCCAGTGTTTACAGGAAGTAAGTGTTGAGGAGAGGAAGGAAAGGAGCCGGGCTGCGCCGACAATGGACGTGATGGAGGAGAGGAAAGGCGGCAGAAAACATTAGAATGTGGATATTGTGGTCTTAATATTGTCGCACATTCTTCGCACAGTAATGAAATAGCTTTGTTTATGCATTAACTGTATTGTGTTCAGATTATTACTAATCTGTCAGTCGTCTTACTTTCTTCAAGGTTGAGGTTAAGATAACAGAGAAGTACCTGTCCCATTGACATCATGTTCAGTTAACACAGAACACAATTTTTGGTATAGCAGACCTGCTCCTCTACTTTTAAGCGAATGACCCATGTGATCAAGTCATGTCTATGTTATTTCAAGACCAGGTGTGAACTTGAGGTTTCTTTTTAAGGAAGTTGCAAAGTTTCAATGTGGAGATGGCATTGATGAAAATATTACATCCTTCTTTTATTGAGTATATCCTTTCTTTTTTATGGTTTATTGGCAGTAGAACAGTAGAAACAAGGTCAAGCTGTATCATATGATTATTGGTGCTACCCTTAATGACCTTTAGCACCTGTATCAAGTGAGGGTCATCTCAAAGGCTCATGTTGTGTTCACACAGATTGCGATGCAAATTTTTGCATCATGTTACTCACACAAGTTTGAATGCTATTTTGTGTAGACTTGCTCCATATGCACAAATAACTCGGGTCCTATGCAGGTGAAATCGCTGAATCAATGAATGAATTTCCCCTGGTATGTCGTTGGTGTCATACGTCCCTAGAGGATCTCAATGCTGTTTGGCTATCGCGACGTGAATTGGTCACTGAACCTCAAAATTTTTCATTTCTTGCAGTTCTCTTAATTCACACCACTTAATTTGCGTATTTAGCGTCTTTTGCGTTGCGCCCATTGCGCCACCCGGTGGAAATTTGCATCTAATTGCCTTTTTACATTTATTTTACAGGTAATTCACTTGCACGAATTGTTTTATTCGCTTCCAGTGTGAACACAGCATCAAACTATTGTTTTGAACCCTCAACATCCTTCACATGTTGAGTTCCAGATGCCTCCATCAGGGTGGAGGTTTAGTCTCCCCAAAGGTAGCACTAACGGATACAGATTGTCCTTTGTTCCATCTGCAGTTGTTTTTTTTAACAAACTATAACCCCGGATGTCATGTCATCACTTACTCCTTTCCATGAATCATGATGGCAGTGAAGGAGATGGATCTGTGCATGATTTATTGTATGTATTTGTGTCGGACTACTGTCTCTAAAGCTAATTGCCTGTAGGGGGCATTAAAGGTTGTGTATCTTGAGTTCTGCTGCCCTGCTTTGGATAGTGCTAGATCCTGGCATTCTTATAGTTGGTTATTTCTCAGCAAACTATAGTTGGGCATATAAAGTCATAGCGGTGCATGGTGGTACGGTGATTAGCATTGTCACATCACAGCAAGAGGGATCCTGGTTCATACCTGAGGTTGGGGGTTCAATCCAGGGTTGGGGAGCCCCTCTGTTTGGAGTTTGCATGTTCTCCCCCTGTCAGAGTGGGTTTTCTCCAGGTACTCCAGCTTCCTCCCACAGTCCAAACACATGCAGGTTAATTGGTGACTCTAAATTGTCCGTAGGTGTGAATGTGAGTGTAAATGGTTGTCTGTCTCTATGTGCCTGGTGACCTGTCCAGGGTGTACCCCGCCTCTCGCCCAATGTCAGCTGGGATAGGCTCCAGTCCCTGAGAGTGCTAACAGGATAAGCGGTTATAGATAATGAATGAATAAAAGTTCATTCTTGATCCAGGAAATTGTAGTTTGACAGAATACCTTAACTCAAAGGCCACTTATTTGCTTTTTCTTGCACTTTCAACAACATTTAACTCTTGGACTATGGATTACATTGAACTTCATCATTTTTATGACTTTTACAATATCGGCACATGGCAAATAGTTTGTAGAACATTGTGGTCATTGCAGATAAACTGCGGTTAACTATGGCTACAGTTAGACAACGGCAACACTTCGTTAGGGTTAGGAGAAGATTGGCTACAGTTTTTTTAAGTGACAATTAGATTGACTGACGTAATAAGTGGCCTGCCACATGAAGGAAATACTTCCTGCATTAACACAGAAACTGGCGCTGAACACAAACTGTGAGCTGCAGAATTGTCTGATATGAGTAATTCATAGGAATACCGGACTGTGCATGATGCATGAAAGCTATCTACAGTGGATAACTTTCAGATCTTTCATTCTTGCTGGTACACAGACTACTGGACAGATCTCTTTAAAACTTTGAAGAGTCCTCTAAGGTGAGAGCTGGAGGGGAGAGAGGGGAAGGAGTAGGGGAAGTATTAGGACGGGAGAGGAAGAAAGAAAAAAAAAGAAGGGGGAGGCACAACACCCAGCAGCATCAGTTTCCTCCCTTTCTCTCCTCTCACACCACGAGAGCAAACACACTTTCCCTGCAGTTTCTTTCTTTCTTGCTTTCCATTCTTTCTTTCCCCCTCTCCTGCTTTATCTTTGCCTGCTCGTAGCCACAGCCTGAATGAGTCACTGGGTTTACTCCTCTTATCCTCCTCCTCTTTCCCTCTCCACTTTTCCATCTGAGTTTACATGATAGCTTCTGTGCCGGAGAAAGTTGAGGAATACAGACATGGAGGTTTTCTGGGCCAGGACAGGTAAGAGCAATGGGAATGGTTTATTTTTTTCGAGGGATTCACGTTGGGGTTTTGAGAAGTTGGAGCAGGGAGTGGAGTGGTACTAGAACGAGGAGGGCAGCTTCTTCTCAGGATAAGAAAAGCACAGGAATGTTACACTTGACATTAGCGAGGGTAACGTGACCATGTGTTTGCATCGTCTCTGTTCGCATGCAGCATTATATGCATTTGTCTCGGCTGTGGCTGTGGTGATTTCTGGTATTTTGGGGCACATGTACAGACAAAGAACTCTGTTCTTGAACGTCACACATTGCAGAGGCATCATAGCTGCTGGTTGATATGAATGTGTGTGTTTGTGTGGTGAGGTATCACACACTTGTGAGAGGCAGAGGCACTGTAATACCTTGTGTTTGTCTTAAAACTGAGGCATTTAACAGGTTGATAAATAAAGAAAGCATTTAGTGATGCAGAAGCACATGAAAATATGTAGTGCACAGTAAATGACAAATGTTTAACTTTATGTTTTGAAAAGAAAATATTAGATTAAACCCTTTAAATTTTAAGTTTTTCCCTTTTATTTCCTCTTAAGTAGCTTCATGGTTGGAAAAATCATCTTATTCCACACTGTCTGACAGAGTTACTGCAAATATACAAACCAAAGACTCCATGGCCGCACTGCTCGATCACATGGAAATATTTTTGACATGTCTCGTGTATCATTTTATGTTTGGGATCTTTGGAAACTTGCAGATCTCCCCTAGAATTTAAAGGCCTGTTGAATTGAAACCGTGTTTGGTTTCAACATATGGTCATGTTTTAAGTTTTGATTGCAGACTTGCATGCGTACATTCGACAGACAGTCAGCTTAGTGTGTGTTCATGTGTGTGTCATCGCCTCTGAAAGGCTCTTTGTGTGTCGAGGAGACCACACTTTGCACTTTGTTCGTCTTTTTAGTCGTCAAAAAGTCTTCACACATGCCTGTTAAGAAGCCACAAGGTCAGCTGAGGTCATCTGTGTGTATGTATGTCTCAGTGTGGTTTTGTGTGTGTGTGTGTGTGCTTGCTACTTAACACTCACACACACACACACACACACGCATTGGTTTGCCTATGTTGCTGAAAGTGCATTTTGACTCTGGCTTGGTCTCAGTGTGGTTTTGTGCGCAGCTACAATGGTTTCCAATAGAGCAATTATTGTAATATCCAATACACACACACACACACACACACACACGCACACGCACACACACAGCCGTGGCTTAGCTTTCTACCATTTTACACTCCACTATGGAAAAATGAAGCTAGGCATGAACCATGACACACACACACACACACATACACACAGTCACATGCTAGCACCACACATACACACAGTATTTCACACACTTATACATCACGCTCAGCTTCATGACAACACACACGCATGCTTCTCNACACACACACACACATACGCACAGTCACATGCTAGCAGCACACATACACACAGTATTTCACACACTTATACATCACGCTCAGCTTCATGACAACACACACGCATGCTTCTCTCATTATCTCACTCTCTCTCTCTCTCTCTCCGTGTCTCCCGCCCGATCTCCCCGCCACTGCCCAGTTTAATACGAAAATGAAAGGGAAAAGAAATCAAGTCTCATCGAATTTTTATGCAGATGAGTTGCTAAATGTGGCGCCTCGATTGTTGGATCAGCGGCGGCTGCAACGTGTGATGGATAGAGTGACGGGTGTGAGACCGAGGAGTGAGACAGAGATGGAGGGGAGGGTGGCAATGATTGGAGGTGAAGAAGAAGTAGTTTGATAATTTATAAGCCATTGAAAACATAAGCAATAAAGCCAAACACTCCGTTTTATATCTTTGTAAATTGACAGGATCCAATACATAGAATATCTTAAAATATATATATACACATTTTGTTTCTTACTTAGTTAGTTGCTATGCAGGCCTCAGGCAGAATCACAGTAAGTAAAGAAAGACAAAAGAAAAGAAGATGGAGGACAGTGAGAAGGTCAGAGCCTTACTTTAACGTTACAGAGGAAACAATAGGAAGAAAGAGCAGGTGATTTGTTCAGAGATAACAAGGTGGACTTCAGGCAGGTGTAATACATTTTCTGTTGCAGGTAGAAAGTCCTAACAGCAGCAGATACACAGAGGTGGAATATTACTAAGTACATTTACTCAAGTACTGTGCTCCATGGTATAGTGAAAAGCATTTACACTCAATTAAAACAAGATCTGAAATAAAGCATTTAAGCAGCCATAAGGGTGGCAGAGTGTCCAAGTTTAAGGTCAATTTATTCCATGCAGTTTAATGCCTCCATTTAACAGTTTAATTCCCTTTTCATACGGAATGAAAGTTCATACCTATTAAAGGTGATCTTGTAAACACCTAATTCGGAATGAAAATGGCCAATGCGATTGAAAATTCATTCCGATGTAAGGGGCTGGAATATTCTGTTTCTAATTCCGAATGAAAGAATTTCTTGCACCTGTAAACGCTCATTCCTCTTTAAGTTCATTCCGGTCTTTCTGCGCATGCTCGTTTCCTTGCCCTTCTGGCGCGATGACGTATATAGTGCGCATAGCAACAGGCTGAGATAGAGCAGTCGGACTCGTTGCACTAACCGATTTCGATTCGCCAAAGCACGGTCCTCTGTCTCCCTTCTTCGACCTTTTTCCTCCCTTCTCCTCCTCAACAGACGAAGCATTAGCAGAACAAGGTTGTTGTCGTACTGCTGCTTCAAGAATATAAGCAAAACAAGCCCAAAAAATGGCACTAAGAACGGCGTCGTCAAGTATCTTGTTATCCGGAATGAGCACTACAGTGTTTTCTTCCGGTAAACATAAACACCTAACATCCGCCCCGCCCCCCATCCAATCAGAAACCTTCCCTGCCCCAAACCTTGCGCGGACCCGAATACAGGCGATTAAAAGGCGATTAAACTGATCTCCAGTGTAAAGCCTCATTCGGAATGAATATTTCTCATGTAAACTACCTGGAAAAACTTTAATTCCGAATGATTTCATTCAAATTTATGTCATTCTGAGTGAGAATCCATCATGTAACCGCACCCAATGTGAGGTCAGACTTAAAAGGGATGAAATATAGGGTGGAAGCATCTGCATCAAAGCTTTACAAATGACAAATACCAATGCTGTTCCCACCTCACAGCCAAATGTGGCCAGTCAACCTTTGTGTAAAGGTGGCAGTGATGGGTGCTGAAAGAATCACCTGTTATTATCCTTAGGGCTGAGTGGTAGACAACATCCAGTAATTTCAGTGTGGAGGCAGTAGCTTTTCCATTTATAACAGACAAAAATACAGACTCCACAATCCTTTTTCTATGTACAAAAGGAAAACAGCTCTTATTTCTGTACAGGAAGCCAAGTGATTGATGGTCTTTTCACGAAACTAGGCTGTTAATGCTGTAGAAAGATTTCTAAATTGGTGCTGTACGACCAGAGAAAACAAAGGGAAAGGACATTGGCATTGGCTTTTGCTCAAGAGGTAGAAAACCTACCACTATCAGAATGCTAGTCGTTAATAAGGTGGCAATACTAGTAGGTAGATGGATTGGTTACTGAGGAGGAAGTGGTTATACTCTTCTGTATTCCAATGGACAACACTGTAAAAGGCCAGAAAAAGATGTGTATATACCCCGTATACCTGAATATACCCTCCACCTGAATCCTGCACGAATCCATTTTTGAAAACCCACACCTGCCCATACCAATAACGCTCAGTACCAGAACCGACCTTTTTACCCTTCATTATAGCTAAGTCAAAGTCCAAGGACCTGGGATTTAACATACCCAGGCTACAGTCACATTAAGCTGGGTTCTATGTTCTTGAATTACAAATCCAGTGGAGTAAAAGTCTCTTTCATTGGCTGCCGGATCGGCAAAAACATTCTGTACAATCACTGCCAGGTTAGGAAACATTCTAGCATGCATCCTCCGCCACCATAAAACCTCAAAAGGATCCTCCTTGGGTGTCTTGAGCTCAATGTAGGCTGCCACCTTATCCTCAGGCTGCAAAGTTTCACTGCTGGAGTCCTCCACAATGGTGACGAATGTGACGAAGGGGTCAAAGGTTCGACTTGTGTCATTGACTTTCCAATTAAAAGGAATTGTGGCTTGATAATCGTGATTTCGATGTCAAATATTACACATATACTGCACATTCATTTGTTTGAGGCTCATTTTTACCCATGTCCGTACCCGTGAAGTTATATATGTATATGTATTTTCTCCCACTATACAGCATTTTGTAGGTTACCCGTTGGGTACCTGACCTGGTGCAGGACTCTGCCCTCCACTAAACCACTGGCTGCACTGGGCCAATAAACACTCCTGCTGGTGGGTGACGAAATGCGAGCTTGTCCGTTTAGACACAGGAAATAATATGGTTTCCAGGCCGATCTCAACATTTTAGGTTAGAAATAGTAAACACAATGATCTGAGTTTGACATCAATGGGTGGTTCTCCTTCTTGATCTGCTTCTATACTCTTTGTGTCTGTGGTGGCGAACATACGAAAATGTGGAACTACAATCTGTAGTTTGAGCAACAGCCCCAGAGCTAGCGAAACTCCACCAGATTATGCAAAACACATCATCTGCCTAACCTTTCCTTGGAGATGAGTGGAGAGATGGGTGTTGGTAAGATAGAGGGAAGTTTACCACAGTTCATTTACACATAAAAACCAACGTTGTTATCATACAAAGCTGCAGTACTTGTGCTTTACTTCCATTTTACACTAGTTTATACATTTCAAAGAGAATTTTTTTTCTCCACTACATTTATTTGATACGTGCAGTTACTGTTTACACATTAAAACACAATATGCTTATATGACATGAAGCATCACCATACTGCTGATCTACTAAGTAGTATACAAGTATCTAAAATTGGCTCCACATTGAGGAACTACACATTAAAATGCACTACATGTATTCAAAGTGATAAAAGCAAAATAATAGAATATTCTCGAAAGGAACCATTCTGCATGAGTGCAATGAGTACTTTTACTTTTAATACTCTCAGTACATTTCACTGATACTACTAATGTACGTTAACTTAGCCTAAGTAAAATTTTGAATCGAGTATTTTTACTATGGCAGGTTATTTCTACTTTTAATCATGAAAAGGTTGTGAGTTCTTACTCCACTGCCGATGTGTCCCTTCTCTCTCCGTCAGACCAGCACATGAGCCTGATATTTGTAAATTTCAAAGCCTATAATGTTTACATGCTGGGCTGTGTGTGTGTGTGTGTGTGTGTGTGGGTCTGGGAATCTAAATTAAATGAGCATGTAAATGATGATGGCTTTGACCTGCGAGTGACTTTCCCTCGAGTATTTTGGCTCCAAATCAGCTGTGTATGTGTGTGTGTGTGTGTGTGTGTTTGTGTTTGAGACAGAGAGAGAGTGTGTGTGAACCAACCACATCTTCTCATTTTGACTCCAGTAGTCTTGTTCAGTTTTCCAATTATTTTCTTGTCATAAATCAACCAGCAGACATTTGCTTTAAGAATTAGAGCATTAAAACCACTCTCATGTCTGAGTGCTCAGTGTGAAGCTAGAGCTAGCTGTGATTAGCTTAGCCTAGACAGGAAGAGAACAGCTAGCCTGGTTCCCCTTGAAACCACAAATAACAAACTTTTTTGTTTGTTTACAGATTAAACAAACCAGATACAGCGTGTGAAGAGTTAGTGAGCTTTACAGGTGTTGGTAGGTGTATTTTTAAACTTTTGGCGAGGCTAACTTTCCCCCCCGCTTCCTATCTTTAGGCTAAGATAGGCTAATTGTGGCTAAAACACAGGCTAAGTGTGGTATTGATCTTCGTATTTCACTCTCTGCAATAAAGCAAATAAATGTGTTTCACAAAATGTATAAATATGCTAATTTAAAAGTGGTTTTTTTTTCAGTGGTGAAACTATTAATTGGTCAATTAATCAAAAATGAATCCAGAGTTAAAATAAACATACTGTATACAGTATATTTTACTGTTCTGTGTGTCTTTAATAGGAAAAATATTTGACTTTTCCCCTGAGGATTAATGTCTCTAGTTACTTTTCACCACCCTTAAATTTTGAAAATTAGAAATTCACCTTATAGCTCGATGAAAGTTGTAACATTTGCTGTTATAAATATGCAAGAAATTATGCATTTAATGTTTTCATTCAACCTGCTACTGTTTTTAAAGTTTGTTGTTAAAGGTATTGATATTTGAAGTAAAGAAATTCAGTATAATATAAACAAACAAAATGGCAACAAAATATGAACAGCATAAGCATATAGATATTTACACTGTTTAAAATAAAAAAAAAGAAAAAGCTCATCAGGTCACTGCAGAGGGATCTGCTGTTATTAGAGCTGTCTGTCAGCTGAACAGGAAGTAGATGGAGTGCTGTTTCCTGTCAAATTCTCCTCAGAGACAATTGCTCCTGGAAGTAATCTGATCGACAGCGTACAGCCCTTGAGGGCCAATACATGTGTGTTTGTGTGTGTGTACGTTGGCCTGTGGTGTAATGGGAGGTGGTCTGTGCAACATCAACCCACCGAGAAATCCAGTCACACACACACACACACACACACACACACACACACACACGTATACTGACACAGTGTGGGAATAATCCGAAATGAAAGGCAGGATGAAAAGAAAACACATTCTTCATGAGCAGTGTTGTGGGTGTGAGTCGCAGCGGGAGCTGGTATCAGTCGCCTGGTGCCGGTGGGGTTTTGTAGTTTGCCGTCAGACAAGGTTAACTCTATCAAAGCATGCTGGAACTACAGGAAGTAGCGCCAAAACAAATTTGAGGGCCTGGCAGCTGGTGATAAGGTGCCTGTGGGGATTGTAGTCTGTTTTGACAGATGAGGCCAACTGTCAAAGTGGGCCAGACAGGAAGTGCAGCTCTGGATCTCCACCAGCAAAAAAATATTATTATAGCGATTAATCTGATTGGTAAATATGACAAATATCACTCTGTTACATCAATGACTTATTGGGAATTTGTTTACAAAATGACTGGGTACATCTACTCAAGGACTATACTTAAAAGTCCACTGTGTCAGATTTAAGGGAATTTAATTACATCTAGTAGTGAGGACTGCAGGTCCTGGTTCCTTCAATGTTCACTGTTCAAAACAAACAGACCAAGTGATTTAAACTGGTGGAAACACTGAATAAAGCAGTTTCAGGTTACAAATCAATAATTCTCCAAGGCTGTTTGGCTTGTTGGAGCCGGGCTGAGAGCCCTGCACCTGCCAGTGTCTGCTTACCTTTTTCTGAGCTAACTTAAGATTCAGGGGCCGGTTGCACAAAACACCTCAAGTTAAGATTTTCTTTAAAGTCCTAGTTAAGGTTCCTCGTAATAAAATTGGTTGCACAATACACCCTGAAGTATTCTTCAAGTATTTAAAGTTTTCTTTTGTCTTGGTTCTATACTTGAGGAATACCTAGACCGTTGCACAAAAGACCTTAGCAACCAAAGCAAGGTTAGACACAAACAACAAAACTTAGGGTAACTCTGACTCTATATTAATTGCAACACGTCCGAGTTTATGGTGCTAAATGAAAAATACAACTAACACACCCTGAGAAGTGTACTGCGACCAGGAGAACCTGATGGATAAGCTTTTGATTTTGTACTCTAGTTTTTGTTGCGTCTTGCTTCAATCATTTTGTTTTCTGGTGGTTTGGGGATCAAATTGACTTCGTAGTTTGTGCTTTCCATGAGTGTATTCCTCCAGATGCACAATCTTTTCCTCCTCTGACCAATATTGTTTTCTTGGCTTCTCTTCATCTACCATTTCTTTCACTATCTAACTATAAGCCAACTTTGTGAGACGATAACAGGCATCACAAGCGTGAGTCCAAATGAACAATCTTCATGGAAACTTTTGCTGCTGTAAAATATCTTTTAACACAGTAAATGAGATAATGTTTTTCCTTAACTAAGGGAACCTTTGAAAAAAATTTTGCGCAACTGTGTAAGTCCCCTTAGCTGAGGAGAAATTAAGCCTTAAGTGTCATACTTAAGGTGAAAACTTGAGGTGTTTTGTGCAACCAGTCCCAGAAGTTCAGGAGGTTTTTACTGGGAGCTGAATTATTTGCTGAGGTCTCTTCCTCTCCAAAACAAACTGACCAGGTGATCAAAACTGGTAAAAACACTTAAGTAAAGCAGTTTAACATTATAAGTGTGTTTCTCCAACACTGTTTGGCCTGTCTGCCATGAGCACCTGTCAATAAGGTAAGGTAAAGTCAAATTTTAATGTCCCCGAGGGGCAATTTGAGTAATCATTAGTACAACGAAACAGACAGTGCAATCATGGACAGATAAGATAAGAAATAAGCAATAGCTGATGGGACAAAGGATGATCTGTAACGCTTAGTGCTGCATGTAGGGAGGCAAAACCTCCGCCCTGATGGAAGCATCTGAAACTCAACATGGAGGGGATGTTGAGAGTCTGAGACAATAGATGAAGATTTAGAGGTGACCCTCTCTTCATACAGATGCTGTAGGTTATTAAAAGTAAATAAGTAAGTCAGATGCAGATGTTAAGAAGGTTTTTACTGGGAGCCGAATTATCCGCAGAGGTCTCTTCCTCTTTAAAACAAACTGACCAGGTGATTTAAACTGGTAAAAACCCTGAATAAAGCAGTTTCATGACGCAAAAATGCAAACGGCCCTGTCTAGAGACAGTATTTGGTTTGTCTGTTCTGGGTTACTGTAGAAGCATGGCAGTGCAATGAGGACCTGCTCCCTATGTAGACATAAACAGCTCATTCTAAGGTAAAGAAACCAAAGCTATTCTTAGTTTCAGTTGATTATACTCTAAACTCTCTATACTAAAGAAAACATACTTATTATATTGTATTCCATTTCTGCCAATAATCCCCTTAAATCCGACACACTAGACCTTTAAGTAAAAACTTGTACTTAACTTGAGTATTTTTCAATTTACACTTGTGCTTCTGCTCCACTTAATCTCAGAGGACAGAGAGGACAACGTAAAGTTTGAGTTCCAAGACCCTAAAATCCCCCTGCAGAGCTGAGAGGCGCCGCAGAGTTGGCAACCCCCTTCACATTAAATATTACTTTTGATCAATACCTCATATAAGAGTATTGATTGGTGCAGCTTTGAAGCATCTGTAAGTTTCGTTTTTGAAGGGAGACTGTGATTGCTCGGCTGGTTGAGAGGCACAACATGTAGATCATGATCACATCTTCGTCTCTTTCTCTGCTTGGACTTTAATTTCATATTAAATCAAGACTTTTCCCAGAGAAAGTTCTTCCTTGTCCTTAAAAGCACCCGATGCAACACCTACTTTATGCCGCACTGACACCTTTCAGCATGATGATTTGTTAGATGCCCCCTACACTGCTTTTTGTCCCCTTCTCCTGTCACAGGCGGTTTATAGGTTTAAATAAATGAGCGTCCACATCTGTTATCCAGCTGTTTGCCGTGCTTGGAATACAAAAATCAACCTCTCCATCTCTGACCTAGGGAGAAGTTTATAACTCAGACTAAACACAAAAAAGCCCACGGATAAAAAAAACCCAGGTACTTGCTTAAAATAAGAGTGTTTGTGGAAATTAAATATTGTAGTAGGATAACAGCTTGTTAAATGGCACAAGGCCAAAATAAAAGCACAGCATGTCTCTTCCTGTTAGAGCAGCGCGTCTTGTCTTTGCTGTTGGTTGTTTGCAGTTTGCAGCATCAAATATTAAAAGCATCACAAGTGTTGTTCGGCATAAAATGTTAAAGCGACATCATGTACTGCGGTCGTGTCGTGTTTAAGTCAGAGATAAACACCACTGGTATGTATGACTTGTGCTGAGGCTGCCTGAAGTGTTTCTCTGGTTTGTCGTGTTGCGTTTAAGAGACACAGCCTCAGTGGGAAACGGGATTTACTTCAATCTGGTGTCATGTGCTTGTCATTTACTCTCCTCTCAAGCTTTTATTTTGAAACTCTGTGTATCTGTGTGCAGATGTTTTTTGCTTGGATGGGTGCTGACAGCTGTTCTGATTTCGTGTGTGTGTGTGTGTGTACAGTACACCTTGGACCATCTGTGTCCCGATGTAGACAGCAGCAGGGCATGTGTACAGCTACAGGGTCAGTGTGTGTGTGTGTGTGTGTGTGTGTGAGGTAAAGTGATAAAGGAAGATTGATGGACTACGGCAGGACGAGTGTGTGCTGACCTCCGTTGATAGGGTGAACAGGTCATGGAGATGAACCTCGTCAGGAAGGGAAAAAGACTGTGTGTGTGTGTGTGCTGGGCAGGGTTGCGAACATAAATGGGTATAGCCATTGACCTTGGGGGACCACTGACATCACTTCCTGTCTGCTTGCCGCAGTCTTTTCCTCTGGGGCGAGAGGTGGGACACATACACAGAAATACAAACCTCTCCCTTGGTTCCTTATGTACGTACGCACACACACACACACACACACACACACACACACACACCAACTTCCTGACCTCTGGCAGAAGTAGCTGAGTCAGCGGTGGTGGCCCTGCCCAGTGATATCTGCAGAATCTGCGTGTTATCAATCACTGTGATAAATAATCAGGGACTGTTTGTGGGTGTGCGCAGTATGTTTGGTGTCTGAATTTAAAGCTGCAGTCTGTGAAGTGACACACAGCCCATCCCAACAATCTGGAGTGGAGTGAGTGGAGTGTGTTGAGGTTACAGAGCAGGCTGAATGGGATTGACTTCAGGTAAATTAAAGGTAAAACTTTACTGGAGAGCTCAGTGTTCGCTGTAGTTTTGTAGCTGTGTGGAACATTTTCTGTATATACCAACTCAAAACCTAAGCCCGAGTTAAACACCCTGATATGAAAATGTGTGAGTGTCACTTGAAATCCAATGTCAGCTCAAGGTCCACTTCCTACCTTCTCCTAAACTATGGACCATATCACATCTTCTCATCTTCATCAACAGTCTGACCATTTGTCATGGAGCTTGAGATTTTTTAACTCAACTGACCAAACTCCATCCATCCTCGAGCGATCACGTCCTTGGTGTGGTTCGTTTGGATAGGTGTCAACACAGCAATCACTCTCAGGTGTGGTCCAAAACAATCGGACCGAGATCTTGTTGGGGAAATTGTCTCAGTGTGGTCACAAAGTAACTCTGCTCAGTTTTGGTAAGGTTTGGTGCTGGTGAGAACATAATCCAACCTTGATCCAAACCTACTGGAGGCTTGTGTGTTCTTTGGCGACCAAAGAGCCAGTGTTTGGCCTTTCTATTCATATCAGTGTAAACAGGCGTAGGCTGTGTGAGCATCTCACCATGCCACATTTCAGGAGGGCTGATGTGCATCTCATCCTCAACTGTCTTGCTATATGCGCCCCTTAGTAACTCCAGTCCAGTCCAGTGAGCCTCACTTTCAAACTGTATTCTGATAACTAGGGTGCTTTCAGACCTAGAGTTGGGGCCTGTCCCAATACCCACACTTCCCCTAAAAATACCCACCTGCACTTGGTTGTGCGTGTTCACGTTTAGACTAGTGGTGTCCCAAAACAGAACTGAGGTAGTGGAAGTGGTTTCCAACACTTAAAATCCACCCTAGATTCCAAGGGAGCCCCGACCCACACTTTCAACGAAGTGGAAGATGAAATTTCCCAGAACACCTTGCGAAGTCAGCAACTTCGGCAAGTTTTGGAAAACAATTTGTTACTGTACGATCGGAATGTTGGCTATACAAACAACAGATGGTTGGACTAGCGTAAACTCATCAGCAACTCGGTTGAACACAGCGTCAAAATATTTAAACAAATGGACTTACCCAAACAAAATCGATCAGAACTAGAAGACGTTGTAGGGGCCTCCTGTTTTCAGCATTTCTTCTCCATTCATTCACCGGACGGAGAAGAATAAACATAGCACACGCCACAACACAAGCGCTGGAGCCGGCATTTCCATTGTGTCGTGACTTTGCGTGACGTATGCCTGCGTATCAGCCATGCCGATTTGCATGAAGTGGTGTCCCATTTCTTAGGGAAAGATCTCTACCCTAATATTTCTCACTTCCCTCATCAAGGGTTATCGTGCAAACGAGGGCACTCAATACCAAGTGGAAGATTTAAGGGGTAGAAATGGGTCAGGCCCTTGCTTTGGTCTGAATCAGGGACTAATTTTGTTGCATAATTGCGTAGAGTTGGTTCGTGTTCTCACGGCAGCATTTACAAACGGACCAGATCAAATGCCTTGTGAGAGAAAGCTGCTCTTGACTGGTCAGAATTTCCATGTGGGAAAAATCCAGGAA
>NC_065522.1:17456772-17488806 GCF_006386435.1 Epinephelus moara
TACTATGACTTTTTTATTCAATTTTGAACGACATGCTATACTATGACTTTTTTTTTGCACTTTTGAACGACATACCATACTATGACTTTTTTTATGCAGTTTTGAACGACATAATATAAATACATTTGCACAACACAAAAATGTTTGTCTACTGCCATGTTGATAAGAGTATTAGAAATTTGAAAAATATCCCTTCATGGTACTTTTACAACAGATAAAGAAAATGTATGATTAATTTGCAATTAATTGCACTATGAACAATCAATGTCAAGGAAAACTCGGTCATGGTCCCATTTAAAGTGCAGATCACCCTCCTAAAAAACAGCAAGACAGGAACAGGGATGACTGGAAGAAGACATGCAAAACCTAAAAAGAAAGGAGGAGGAGGAAGAAGACAATGGAAGAGAGGAAGAGGGCAGTGGTAGAGAGCAAGAGAAAACAGGAGGAGGAGGAGGAAAGATACAAAGACATGTCAGATCTTGTATATCTCCTCCCAAAAACATGGTGAAGATTGGGTCTAATTTGCATTACTGTGGTGGAAAAACTTTAATTGAAATAGATTTTTGTTATGCGGCAAATCAAATGTTTATTTCTGAAACCATTAGATTCCAGCTCTGTTTTGTAGCTAAAAAATCCAAATAAAATGTAGCACGTTGCCAACACTTTAACTTCAGAGGCAAATTTAACTTTGTTAAGGCAAATTTAACTTAGTCGACAAACACAGTAGATCCTTTATATTTAATTATAAATAATGCTTGAAACTATGGGTTTTGTCATATTAAAATGTGAATGTGCTCAACTGGATGCAACGTCAACCTCTTACAGTTTACATTCATGTCTGTGAAAACATGGACGCTTAACACAAATGAGACAAATATGGTCACAGTGACCTTGATCTTTGACCACCAAATTTGAATCTGTTCATCATTGAGTCCAAGTAAATGTCTGTGCCAAATCTGAAGAAGTTCCCTCAAGCTGTTGTTAAGATACTGCATTCACGAGAATTAAATAGATGCAAGGTCACAGTGACCTTGACCTTTGAACACAAAAATCTAATCAGTCTATCCCCAAGTCCAAGTCAATCTTTTGTGCCAAATTTATAGAAATTCCCTCAAGGCGTTCTGGAGAGATCATGTCCACAAGGATGAGACAAGGTCACACTGACCTTGACCTTTGACCTATGACCACCAAAAAACTAATGAATTCATTTTGTAGTCCAAGTGGACATTTGTGCCAAATTTGAGGAAGTTAACTCAAGCTGTTCTTGAGATACTGCATTCACGAGAATGAGATGGATGCAAGGTCACAGTGACCTTAACCTTTGGCCACCAAAATCTAATCAGTTCTTTCTCGAGTCCAAATCAACCTTTGTGCCAAATTTGAAGAAAGGTTTTCTTGAAATATCGCCTTGTCGAGAATGAAACAGATAAGGTTACAGTGATCTTTCACCTATGACCACCAAAAAGTTTAACGTTGAGTCCACGAGGACATTTGTGCCAAATTTGAAAAAAAATTCCCTTGAGACATCTTTTTAGGTATCGTGTTCACCAAGATGGGACATACAGACGGCAGACAGTGGACGGTGGACGGACAACCTGAAAACGTAATGCCTCTGGCTGCAGCTATGGCTGGCGCGGAGGTAAAATAAACATTCCTCTGTCTGCATTTCAGTCTTTTTTTTTTATGTCTAAAATGTACAAAAACAGACACAGATAAATTGCTGGATGCTCAATTGTTATCCATCACTCAGCCCCCGCATTTCAAGCAGAAGAAAAAAAAAATCAAGATTAATGATACATTTAAAAGCCTAATGAGTCATCTGATTATCCATCAGTATTATAGGCTGCGGCTGTAAACAAAAACTTTAGCCTCTATCTTCTGAGTCATGCTGAAATTATATTTCCACACATGGTTTCATTAATGTAAGCCTATTGTTTATTTGCAAACACAACCTACACTGTATTACTCACCAACCTGCTTTACTACAGGCAAATAAAGACTTACAGAGGATCCAGTATGTAGCGTAAGGGTTTTAAATAAGCACTGTTAGTTCTGTCTGATAACCAAAGATTGACACTGTAGTCTTAAAACCTCAGTATACTTTAAATGAAGTGCTTTTACGTTCATCAGGGGTCAACAGGAGTTCTTCATTTTTTTCTGTACAACTGATAAACAGGGGTGGAATGTAACTAGATACATTTACTAAGGTATTGTACTTAAGTTAAGTACAAGTACTTCAAAATTCCATATTCTGCTACTTCATTCTTCTACTTTACCACACATTTTACTCCACTACATTTGCCTAACAGCTTTAGTTACTGGCCACTTTTCAGATTACAATTTTTCATATCCTGTGATAAACTGAAGGATGAAGTGTTACTTTACAGGTTGAGTAAATTCTCAGATTTTTTTAGGCTAAACAAAATGCATCGTCACAAACTGAGGGCAGAGCTGACGCCATGAAAAGTTGACTCTTGACCCTTACAGCTTTTTAACCTTTAACATCTACAGTGGCAGTAAATGCAACATAGTAATGCAGCAGTAATCAGGGTTCCCACACATTTTCATGGACAAAATGTCAAAACTTTTCCATGACTTTTAAAGGACCCATATCATACCATTTTTTTCTTGCCACACTTGCCCTGCTTTTTTCAAACATATCGGATTCAAACTCTGCTCAAACCTATCATCAGCTAGCTGGCATACATGAAGACAGAGATGAAACACAAAAGCAAGATGTAGTGTAGAAACATAGGAGATGAAAGAAAACGTACACATTGACGTATTTTACGTTGACATCAACTGCTACAAAAAATTAATTTGCCATTATGTAACATTACGCCAACGATCATCCACGGAAGATTACTGCAACAGTTTCATTACACATCAAAATTCCAAGACTTTTCCAAAACTTTCTATGATTTCTATTAATTCTATGACTTCACCAGGCCTGGAAAACATGACCAAGAGGTTTTTCATGACCATAGGAACCCTGAGTAATATTTATCCAAAAAAACACCATGCTTTATAGAAAAACCATGACAGGGAACATTTTACTGCACAATGACTGCTTTTACTTTTGTACAGTAGTTAGGATGAGCCCTAGTTTACACTATTATGACACGTCCTTGTGCCATATTTTGCGCCAAACAGCTACTGTAAATTTTATAGTATCAACACCTAATCAAATACAGACTTGATGTTGGACAACATCAACATACATATTACCAATCATCACTGCAAATCTATATATGACTAAAATACCAAATAAAGAAATCATACATTAAAAGGATTTTTGAATTTCTACTATTTCACAACCGAACAAAAGACATACTGACAGAGGTGGATTTACCTTCTCAAAGTGTGTGTATAGTGTGTTTATATAAGTGTGTAATAACAGCATTTGTATTTCAATGTGTGTTCTTCTTTTAACACTGATGTATTTCTGAGGTGGCAAGTTGAGTCAAGCGGGATTTATACTTCTGCAATGAATTGATGCCGTACCCTACGCCGTAGCCTGACGTGCACCTCCCCAGAAATTACTACATGTCGTGGCAACACAGATCTCCTGTCTATTTTTGTAAGCTGAAACCATTTCCCTCAGTGGAAACAAAGCTTTTATTTACTTTAATTTCACAGATAAGAAACAATAAATTGTGAAGACAATAAAGCCTCCACAAAAATAGTATTTTAAGTCTTGTGTGTGATTTATTATGGCTTCATATGAGCAGAGGAAATCTCAGCTAATCCCTAGGCTAATTTATACAATGTAAAATGCCATAGGCTTGTGCTAATAACGTTAGCATGTAACATTTGTTTGGAAAACGTGTTTAGTTAAGACAGTTGTTTTGTCAGTGAATCTTGTGAGTTGTTATGGAGCCAAATTTTGTAACGTTACCTTTGTTAAATTTTGCTGTTGTCCCTGGCTTCATATGAGTAGAGGAAAAGTCTGTTAGCTGCTAGGCTAATTTATACAATGGAAAATGCCATAAGCTTGTGCTAAAAACATTAGCATGTTGTATTTGTGGGGAAAATGTGTCCAGATAAAGACAAGTGTTTGTCTGGGAATGCTGCGAGTTATAGTGAAGCTGATTTGTGTACTTGTGTTTGAAATGGTCTCTATTAAGCCAGTTTTAACGTGTGTTTTCTGTACTGTCTATATTTACACCCCTGCTTTTGATACTTTAATTTAAAAGTAGGGTTTTAAATGTAGGACTTTTACTTGTAGTGAAGTATTTGCACACTGTGATATTAGTACTTTTACTTCAGGATCTTAATAGTTCCACCACTGCAGCACCTGAATGCCTCAGTATGTGAAGTATCCAAGAGTGCAGTTCTACCATACATCACATCAAGACTACAAACATCAACAACAAAATCCTCTTTAAGGAAGATTAAAGAGCCTAACATTAATTAAGAAACACCTTTGCCTTGAGATGTGGATGGATGACATGTTGGGCCACCTAGTTCATTTAAAGCATTGTAAAGAGTTTACTTCTCTCTGCAACTTCCATCGTACAAATATGTGCTTTGCTTCCCGTTTACCGCCATGCTTGCCTCGGGGGTGTTGCTTTCGTCAAACGGAAGTGTACTGTGACCTTTCAGGATTAAAGGTGAGGTTATGGGATTTAGGGGGCTTTGGTGGCATCTAGCGGTGAATTGTAGATTGCAAACAGCTAAAACTTGAGCCGAATTATCCACAGAGGTCTCTTCCTCTCATAAACAAACAGACCAGGCGATTATAACCCTTAAAACTATGATTAAAGCAGTTTCACGTTACAAATCAGTGTTTCTCCGAAGCACCTCGGAGACAGGCGGCTCGCCCACAACATGCTCATGAGTGCTCCCCCTTTTACTCTCATAGGTTAAATGTCTGCTCACCTTTTTGTTTCCAGACGTTCAGGTGGTTAGTACCATGAGCCGAATTATCCACAGAGGCCTCTTCTGTTCCACAACTAACAAACATGTTGATTTCGTCTGGTAAATGACCGAAAAACGTAATTTCACTTTATAAATACGTGTATTTCCGATGCAGTTTGGCATGTCGCTGCGGGGGCTCGTCCAACACCTGCTGATGTGAAGTCACGTTTATTTTCCGATTACATAGAAACCAGATGTTCAGGAAGTTTTTACCTGAAGACGAATTATCCGCGAAAGTCTCTCTCTCTCCAAATGGAACATTCCAGGTGATTTAAACCGCTGAAAACACCGAATAAAAGAGTTTTACGTTACAGTCAAGCGTAACTCCGCCGCTGCTCACTGTAGTTGGGCTACTTAACCGCTAATGACTCTATTTGGAGCAGGTGTGTGGTTTGTCCGTTCTGGGCTACTGTAGAATCGAAGAACCGCTCCCCATGTAGCTCAAATTTTTATTTTATTTATTTATTTTATTTTATTTTATTTCGTTCATTTATATTTTATTATATTATACATTCATTTTATTTGTATATTTTATTTATACAGTCAGTGATTTAAACACTTTTTTTCCAATACAGTTTAATTGACTTATAACAATCAAAATATTATGATTCTTAATATATATATATATATATATATATATATATATATATATATATATATATATATATATATATAAATATATATAAAAATGTAACCAACAAAGTATGCCAACAAAGCAATGTTTGGGATTAATAATGCAAATATTTTGGCAGAATATTTTTTTTCACAAAGGTCATTTTTAAAAACGAGCTCAATATTTCCTGCATTCCTAAATGAGATCATTCTATACAGAAATAAATGCTGTAAAAATGGAAAGGCCCCGTGTCTTAATGACTCTCTCTATACCTTAAGTCCTGAATTACCACTTGTATTTTTTCTTTTCTTTTGTTTGTCTTTCATTATTATTTATTTCTGCCTTGTAGTTCACTCAGTTATATCAATACTGTAATTTGTATTCAGATGTCACATGACAAGAAGAACACAACAACTCTTATTTTCAGGTCATCATAGATCAGAGGAAACATACTACTTATACACTGCTCAAAAAAATTAAGGGAACACTGAATCGTCACAGTGTAATACAAAGTCAAAAGTTAAACTTGAGGGATTTTAATCTGTCTATTTATGAAGCACAAGTGATTGTGAATCAGTTTCAGCTGCTTTGGTGCAAATCAAAGTGACAACAGGTGCAATGGAGAGGCAAAAGCAAGACAACCCCCAAAAAGGGAATGATTTTACATGTGGTGGCCACAGACAGTTGCTCTCTCCTTATCCTTCCTGACTGACTCTTCTCTAGTTTTGTGTCCTTGTCACTACTGGTAGCATGAGGTGGTACCTGCAGCCCAATCAGGTTGCACAGGTAGTCCAGCTCCTCCAGGATGGCACATCCATACATGCGGTTAAAAGGACGTTTGCTGTGTCACCCAGCACAGTCTCAAGAGCATGGAGGAGATACCAGGAGGCCGGTTGTTACATGAGTAGAGCTGGACAGGGCCGTAGAAGGGTATCACCCCAGCAGCAGGACCGGTATCTGCTCCTTGTGTGAGGAGGAACAGGAGGAGCACTGCCAGACCTCCAGCAGGCTACAGTGTGCGTGTTTCTGACCAAACTGTCAGAAACAGACTCCATGAGGGTGGCATGAGGGGCCCGACGTCCTCTAGTGGGACCTGTGCTCACAGCCCAGCACCGTGCAGCTCGACTGGCATTCACCAGAGAACACCAGAATTGACAGGTCTGCCACTGGCGCCCCGTTCTCTTCACAGATGAGAGCAGGTTTATACTGAGCACATGTGACAGGCGTAAAGAGTTGGAGACGCTGTGGTGAACGTTATGCTGCCTGTAACATCATCCAGCATGACCGGTTTGGCGGTGGGTCAGTGATGGTCTGGGGAGGCATATCCTTGGAGACCTCCATGTCATAGCAAATTATACAATGTACATCAGTAGAGATTTTCAACTTAATTTGTTCATGATCTGATGTGTGATTGAAGTGTTTCCTTCATTTTTCTAAGCAGTGTATATTATATTTCTGCCAATGTATCCCCCTAAATCCTACACACTGGACCTTTAAATGTGTGCTAAAGCAACAACACATCACACACATTAACAGCACCGGACACCAGCTTCACACTTCAATAATTCATTTAATCTCCAAAGGGTTGCGCTGACTTTGTCTTTGTTACACACTGCACACAAAAACACAATAAAACACCTCGCAACGTACAAGGTCGTGCAACATCTAGTCTGGCTTCCAGCATTGCGCACACAGTCTCAATATATCAATATATAGGCTGTTCAGATCAGGGGGGTGCGTTCACAAATGTTGTCTATGAAATACTGTTGCACAAACATGGTGAGGTGTTTGAAATCTGTGGGTTCATTTCAGTGTCTCAGCTCCATGTAACTCCTCTGAAGAGTTTCAGTCGAAAATGACATTTTTGCTGTATGAAAAAAAAAAGACAGTCGCAGAAAGAACAACCCAAAAAAAAAGATGCTTTTAAAAGACAAACTATGAAATCCTTGGTTAAAAGACCGTTAAACACAGGCAATTCGTTTTTTTAATCCCTAAATTGGCTTCCACAAATGTGTGTTACCCAAACTGTAGACATGTTTGTTTGTTTTCAGCACAAAAAATGCTAATTAAAGCAGAAGGTAGACTCTCAGTAGATGTTATAATTTCAAAATTATACACAAGACTTCGCCCAAATGTCGGCGAAACATAAGCTGAATATGACAACTCTATTTTGTGTAAACAATTCATCAGTAGTCTGTAACAACACCAGAGAACTCCAACAACTTTGGCTTAAAGGTAGAATAACCTTAATATCTATTGGATTTTTAGAATACTATTTCAATACCAATTGGTGTAACATTGGAAAGACATTTCAATGGCGTTGCTGTGGCAGTGGAATGACACATAATCACATGTAGTAACATTGGCGTTAGATGGGAGATCTCAAGCTGCTGTGGGTGTAACGTACAACCACTGATGTAATAAACATTGGTGTATACATCTTTATATTTATCATTCTTTTATGTTTGGTTAGATATATTACATTTTATCAACACACTTTTGTCCGTATACATCTATCATAAATAAAAGATTTTTCGTCTTCAAATCAATTTAAAAAAAACACTCGTAAACACTCGAAATCTTAAACACACACGCACGCGCACATGCACACAAATGTCTTTTTTCCCCATTAAGTTTGCTTCTTCGTAAAGTGCAAGGCAAGATACAGTAAACTTTGAAATGTACGACATACAACAACTTCCGCGTCTGAAGCTCACGCACGCACTCACGCACACACACCTCGTATATCTCATAACCCACTGAACTCAGTACAAACTTGGCACGACACCACTAAAGCCTCTAAGGTGTAGAGCATATAGCTGGCACACTATGGATACAGTAGCACAATCCTACCAGAGCTGAACATCTACAACGCCTCACAGTTACTCTGCCCTATCAAGAGTTAATTTGGGTTAGTCTGATAAAACTGTAAATAACTGAAAAATAAAAAAAGAGCTAACCCTTTACATTAACGTGAAAAGCACAAACATGCTCCTTTACCAGCTTACAGCCTTGATCAAGGCATGAAAAATGTTCACCTTGATCAGATGTGATCTTAACGTTGATATTTTGTCCCTTATTTTAGTAGTTATGAAAGTGGTGGAACTGCGTCACAGCAAATCAAGGTAAGTTGTGTACCATTAAAATAAATACTTTTCTGTGGCTCTTCAAAGTATCTCTAAATGATGCAGCTAACTCCGCCTATGGGACATTTGTAGCTGGTATTTCACTCATATTATATCCTGACTAGTGAACATTACTTCTTTATTACATCTTGTTAATTAAAACCTTTAAAGCGACACTCAGACATTTTAAGAAATTCAAATTGTTGCTGCCATACATGGACAAACTATGAAAAATCAATCTCTGTCCATTCAGTAAAGAGTTAGCCTCATGGATGTATAAGGAGAACTGGATACGTGTTGGAGGCGGGGTCTAATTCATTCCTATGAAAGTTGCTCAGTGGTGCATAAAGCCATAAACGTTCAACTGCCATGTATAAAACTACTTTGATGATCAGCACTGCTCCCCATAGAGCAAGCGCACCATTGACTTCTGCCAGCCGAGCCAGCTACTTCCTGTTTAGCACTAACACTAACTAGAATGAGGATAAAGTGATAAACTGTGCAGCTCCTCTAAACTTTCAAAATGGTATCGGACCAAATGGCTCAAATTCTGATACTAAAACAAGTCATTGGAGATGGTTGTGACACTCAAAAAAATGTTATCAATAGATTATAGACGTCTATTTCACCATGATATCTATGGAAAAAATCTTTTTGGGCCACAGGGCATCACTGGACGGATGCAATTCAAATGTTTGGTGACTACAAAAATTGGCTTCCTGGGGGCCTGGACTAAAACCAACAATTACAGTTTCTGAGTTCTTCATGTGATGCCACTTGGCTGCCAAAGATTTTTGTCCATAGAGTAACATTGTAAAAGAGATGTCTGTGTCATGTGTCACAGCCCCTGAAAAAGGACTCGTTTTACTGTCAGAAATTGATCCATTTGGTTCGCTAACATTTTTGAAAGTCTCAAAAAGCTGCACGATAAATCATTTTATCTCAATTCAAGCTAGCACAGCGCTAAACCGGAGCAGCCAGCTTGGCCGATGGGAGTCCCTATGTGCCTGCTCTACGGGCTAAATGATGCGAAGGCAGTGACGATCATCTGAGTAATTTTATATGCGGCAGTTAAATGTTTTTGGCTCCATGCAGCCCTGAACAACGTTCATAGGAATGACCTTGGCCCTGCCTCGATCGTTGCATCCAGGTCTCTTCATACATCCATGGTTTAGCCTAGCTTATGACGAAGCGCTGAAAGCAGGGAAACCAGCTAGCATAGTGCTATCAAAGCGCCAACACGGACAAAGTTGTTTTATCTAATATATGTGCGTATTTAACACCTTTACTAAAATAACATGCTGTTTAACAAGCGACTGGCTTACACATTGGAGCTTTCTTGACTGCATACAGTAGTATCGCCTAGCTGTTGCTAGGACAGGAGTAGCTAGGAGTTGCTAGCTTCGAAAATGAACACAAAAAGGCTTTAACACAAGAAGACCCCCGCTGACTCTGAGATATCTTGGTAACTTATTTGCTAGCTAATAAGATACATGTACATTTTGGAAGTTCTTATTTTGACGAAGAATGTTCAATTCCTTCAGGTTTTTGTTTGCTAAGCTAAACACGTCTGGAAGCTTATAGTTTTTATCTCTTTACTGAGAGCATAGAGATTAAAAATAATATGAATCTTCTTGCCTATCTTGCCGTAACATAGCAAATAAGCAAACTTCCAAAAAGACGTTTTTTACTTTTAACAGAGATAGTCAAATTCTCTCAGGTTTATGTTTGCTAAGCTAAGTGTGTCTGATAACTTTCTCAGTCTCTTTACTGATTGTACAAAGATTAAAAACATATGAATATTCTTGACTATTTTGCAGCACCTTCACTTTTCATATTTTTGTTTCCTAAGCTAAACACGTCTGGGAGCTTTCTTTATCTCTTCGTTGAGTCAAGAGATGAAAAACATATGAATGTTCTTGTCTACCTTGTGGTAACATAGAAAAAGAAAAAAGAAAAGATTTCCCAAAAGGCATATTTTACTTTTGACGGAGAATGACCAATTCTTTCAGCTAGCTAGCTAGCACGTCTGAGTTTTCTTTTTCTATCTCTTTACTGATTGTACAGAGATAAACACATATAAATCTTCTTGTCTATCTTGTGGTAACATAGAAAATAAGTGAATTTCCCAAAATAACTGACCATTCTTTTCAAGAACATTACCGTAAAACCTGGGTAGAAGTTGCCTCTAGAACTCGTAAACATCAATACTTTAGCAATCTCTAGCAAGCCACATGTTCCCAAACTTCACATACCCGCTTTGGCTGTGGCTTGATCAAATAATAATAATTAGATACATGAAAACTTGGTGTTTGTTATAACCCGCTTGCAGAACCCTGTGGGTGGAAAACAATACATCCTCTTAAAGTTTGGACAACACAGCAAAGTATGGACAGACATTTTTTTGCAAAGTAAGTGTTAATTCGAAGTAAAACTCAAGACCATCTGGTGCGTCAAGCAGGTTAAAACAAAAACAAACGCTGTTAGTCGGAACCGACAAGCTAAAACTTACTATTTTGAGGCAACTTCAGCCCAACACTGTGAGGCGAAGGAAGGCTAAGTATGCATGCAGGGACACACAAAACAGCATTAATTGGCTTTGATTATATGCACAGTGGCCGAGGAGTTCGTCAAAGGGGGAAGCAGCAAAGCCAGGACAGCTTCACAGATTACTATTGGGAAAATAAGATATACAAAAAAATAGATAATATATTTGTAATAATAATAATGATAATAATAATAATAGCTTTTAACCACAGACAAGGCAAAATCAAATATCCACTGACTCTTATTCCTATATTACAAATACAATCAGGAGTATGGCAAAGTAGGAGTAATATACTGAGTAGCTGTTATGTTTTGTTAATGTGTCCTTGATGCTTCCTCCTTCCGTAAACACCTTCACCATACACTGCCAAAAAAAATAATCTTGTGAGTCATTTCATCTGGTACTGTACCTCAAAATGGTTCTTCAACCCAGTGGGATGAGTTTTTTTTATCCCGCATGAGTCACATTTTAGACCTTGATAATAACTGAGTGATGACTGCACAGTCAGATCTACTCAAAAGGTTGAATTCCAGATGAAATGACTCATCGTAAAGCAAAGTCTCAATTCACACAAGTCAGAAAAAGACCTATTAAGAACCACTTTAGAACCACAACAGTAGAACCTTTGTGAAACCTTATATGATTTATCATTTAACATTATTCACAGGTTAATACAAGTCCACACAAGTACATTCCTCAGTACATTTTTTGCAACATTTAAGATATTCCCCAGTTCAGTAGACGATAAGGTTGAGATGTTTCAGTTTGTTCATTTTGTTGCCGTTTGAGTTCTCATGGCAGTAGCAACAAGAAATAAATATTCTTCGACAGTCGCGAGAAAAATCAAAGTCTAAAGGCTGTTCATAAGTTCGGAAATTATTCAAGATAGAGAGAAAATAATTAAGATTGTAACAACTTATGATAGATATAAAATAAGATGGCTGCACTCAACATGCAAGGAGAGCACCATGTAAACACATTTCTTTGTCAGAAAAAAAAAAAAAAAAAAAAAAATCTGCGAGAACGCTTTCGTTCCACGCCTCCCTTTCTCCTTTGTTTGACTCGCTGCTGGCCAAGGCGAACTTCCAAACTCAAGCACGTAAACAGGACCAGAAGCAAAATGCCAATGGTGAAGCAATGCGATGCAAAGCCAGGCCCCTTCAAGAACGTAAAAGACGAAGAAGAAGAAGAAACAAAACTCCCTCCCTGCAAAATGAAGGATAAAGAAGCAGGGAGGAAATAGCGTAAAAGTTGGGAAGATGGTTTTCCTTTTCTTCCTCACACCTCTCACAGGCCACTGGGTATCGCGGTGAGAGGGGAGGAGGACAGGAGGGGTGCTCCTCACCCCTGGTTGTCAGGGTAACAGGGGGGCAGCAATAAAGCACCTCACGCAGGACTTCAATTGCCCGAGGAATCTGCCTCACCAGCCCCGCCTTTGATATCCCAATTTCCTGCAGGAGAGAGAAAAACAAAATGAAAATGACAAATTGAGCACCTCTGGACTCAAAAAGATGACAGAGATGATAGAGATGACAGAGATGATAGAGATGCTGCAGATGCGGTTTAAGCTGTCAAACACAATGATAGGGTTTGGCAGCTGACAGAGCAAACAGAACTCAATCCATCTCTGATTCTTATTCTGTGTACTGTAGCTGGAGGCAATCCGTCACTGTGTGCCTGGATCAGATCTAATTCTGATCCTGCAGATCAGCTCAGAACATCCTCTCAGCACAGGCAACTCTGAGGCAGGACTGCACAACACAACGAGGAGTTTTCAAGAGCTGTTGTACCAGAAGCAAAAAAGCCAAAAAGGTTGGAAAACGGAACAGGCTCCGTATAGGAAAATCTCAATCAAGAATGCCTGGATCGGCTCTAATCCCCAACCCAACAAATTAGATCAGGAACTGAACTATAGTTCCTCTTTCTAGACAAAAAGAACGAGGAGTTCTTGAAATGGCTGGCATAACCACAGCGAACACAAAACGTACTGACAAAGGACCAAGCTCTATATCGCTGTTACCAGTCCATTGGCAAATACCTTGATCTCTTTGATCCTGGTCCCACAGATTGACTTAGAACATCCTAAACTGTACCGTAGTTTCTTGATCTCGACAAAGGGAGCTCAATGTGCTTTACTGTGACTCTGAGGCATGATTACAGAACACAATGAGGAGTTTTTGACACCTAGCACACCGAGGGCAACCAGAAAAGTCAGAAATGAACTGTGATCTGTATAGTGGTTACCAGTCTGTCGACAAATATGTGGATCAGACCCAATCCCAATCTAGCCAGTCTGTTAGGGTCATCCCTACGATGAACTGTAGTTTCTTCCTCTAGACAAAGGGGACTAAGATAATTTGGAAACTGGCATGACTGCATATCTGATGTTGTGGAACTGGAGCTTTGAATTACCGGCTGATGAGTTTGGGAGATCGGTATTAGTGTTTTCTAGTTGCCGATAGCTGCGGGGGAGTTGGGGGTGTCATCAGTGACTACCGAACCTGTGACTACTCAGCTTTCCTACTTGTGTTTGATTACGTTTCTAGGTACTCCATAGGTACGCTAATACCTCACTACAACTGAACTTACACTCCTGCAGCAAGTGCCGTCCTTCTGCCTGTGCCACATGCCCCACGTCCACACACTGACTGCCTGCGCACCGAGAAAGAAGAGATGGAGTGAGGTTGTGCGGATACTTCTCTCATTGTTCTTTGGATGGTCTTTGTACTGCTCTGTTGATAGAACCGACTTAGGACCTGATCACACAGAAAGCTTTTTAGCAGTTGGAGGCAGCTTTTTGTAATTGTTTTTAATGAGAATGAAGCTTTTTGCTCGCTGTTTTTGCATTGTGTTTCTTTGCCCTTGGCGCCTGGCATTTTTGCTGGAGCCCTCTGAACTTATTGAGCTGAAAAGACTTCAACTCAGGGTGGAAAAGTGTCCCACGCCATCTCTTTTTACGTGATCTCTTTTCCCATTGCCAAAACGGATGTTTTGAGATGCGGGCCTTCTGTGGTGGTCACAACAACAAGTTTACAATTGGTAAACAATGGAGGAGAAACTGGTGGTAGTGGTTGCAGGACACCCAGAGCTACACGGCCTGACGATAGACAGCAGGTTGTCAAACTGCCCCTGAGTCATCCTAAAATATGCCTGAAAATGGCCATCATGGAGGAGAAGCTCCTGGACCAACTGGTGGTACTCCCCATGACCCACCCTCTTTTTAAGGGTCTCATGTACCCACACAGATCTCAGTTTCCCTGTGCCCAACAAACTATCTGCTGACAGCCTCTCACCCTCAACCAGAGCTACAGCAAGTACCCTCTGCCTCAACATTTTAGTAACTAGATACTGATTACTGTGGGGGAAAAAACAAACAGTGGATTGATAACATGGGAAGGTTGGGGTTAGGACGTGATAGGGTGGTTGCCTGGCAACAATAAAAAGGCGCAGCAAGTTGTTTTTTTTTTGTTTTTTTTACTGGTGGTATTCAATTAAAAAAAAGGGTAGTGCGGTGTGCCTCGTGTTTTCCAACCTGCAAAACGCTTTCTGTGTGATCAGGGCCTAAGAAACCAACAACACTGACATTTCTTAGGACTTAACTTCATCCTGTACATTCACAGAGCCTCACCTAGTTTACGCTGCCACCTGGTGGAGATCCTAGTGCACTACAAAGCAGTCAAACTGACCTATAATATTGCCATACCAGCTGCTTTAACACAACAGGAAACGATCTGTATTGTCCATTCATTGTCCAATGTGGCTCAAAGATAATTGTCAGTTGGTATCAGTGGCGAAAAAATCATGACTGGGGCATCCCTACTTTGAATCAGGGCTCTGTGCCGATCTCTTACCTGAGAGAGAGCTGTTGGACTTCTGCTTGTGGAGCTTCTCCCTCTCCTTCTTCACCTTGGGTATGATCTTCAACTTCATACTGCTGCCGCTGCTCTTACTGCTGCCCCTCACTGAGTCCTAAAAGAAAAGAAGCGCACATTGTTGAGCACGAGAAAAGGCACCAAGAGACATTCTTCATTTTGTTTGTTGGAAGGGGCAGATGGACTGCGACTAGTTAGAAATGAGCAACAGCGATGACACTGCGTTTGGTTGTTAGACACACTGTGATTATGAGATGGACTTTGTCACAGACTGCGTCCCTCCCCACCTCCTCGGAGCACTGCATGAGCGGACAGATCCAGTGGATGTCGTCCAGCTTGTGGAGCTCGGCACTGAGGCTGTTCAGGGTCGACCGAAGCTCCTCTTCCTCATGACACTCCGACTGCGGAGAAAGCGGAGACAATAAAATGCATCAAGAGTTTATTTCTAAACTGCTACTTCCTAGTTCTAATGTGATATTTGATCACGGGGATGGATTCAAATGTACAATAGCTTGCCTGAAGGCGTTGTTTGAAAACTGTCTGTAAATCTAAAAAATGCAAAATGCCAACATCTGCTCTGTTCTCCTACCGTCTGAAGATGATGTATGTTTTGACACCCTGCGTATATTATGCAAATTCCCAGATTTGTCGACAGTAAACATCTGTTAACCTGTGAATCTGCCAACAGTTGGGGCGTACTGCAAATTCTTTCAAACTAAACCTAATTTGCATATTATGCTAATAATCCTGTTTGCTGCTTTATTCGTCTGCATCGAGGCATCAGTTTCATTCAATCTTATCTCTCCCATCGCAAGTAAGTTTAGAGAAGAAAAATCACCACCTGAAGTTCATCATTCAACATCACAGAATTACACGAGATAAAATTAGTGAAAGTTTCGCCCAATCTGTTCAGTGTGAGAAGGGTTGTAAACAAAGCTGATGAGGATAAAAAGCAAAGCAGAGAGGAGACAACAAGAGATGGGACATGAAATAGGATACAAATTAAAGTATGTCAATGGGGTTTGTCGTAGTGTTGTCATTAGATTTGCTCTTCTGCACAAAGGGCCATTGTCAATAAAGGTAAATTTCCTAACAGGGTAAATAAGGCAATAGCAAACGCAGAGAGCAGAAACTGAAATGTGAGATGTCAAGGCTTGAATGGCTTCAGCAGAGACAGACAGCGAGAGAGGAAGAGAACAAGCGACGCAAACAAAGACAAGAACAGAGAGAAGACAAGGATGAAACTGAAGAGTTGTACCAGTAGTTTTCCATCGAGCAGCATCTTGGTCTCAGCCTGGAGGACTTTACTGCTGTTGACGATTTCCACCGCCGTGCTGCGACTCAGACACTGAAAATACAAATTTTATCACTTGATTTTTAATCATTAGGGGAATACGTCAACCCCAGATGATCATTTCTTTGTCAAACTCACACCATGTTACATTGAATTCAGGAGGACAATGCCTTTCTTAAATGTCTCCACGTTGAACAAAGAATCCAAAAACTGAGAATGCTCTCGATGGACTGGAGTAAAAGGGTGTCGCACTTAACAACAGCAAAACTATATCAAAACATCCCTTTACAAACTCTCACACAACTCAAGCAGTATAACCCAAGTCTCATTTATCCAGTCGTATGTGCCGTACCTACCAAACACATGCATTCTTGCTAATATAACGGTTTTACTTAAAACGCATGTGTTTGGGAAGTACTGGCAGTGTCGGCCCAAGGACATTTGGTGCCCTAGGCGAGCCTAAGCTCCATTTTACACGATTACATTGAACACACCATGAGAACGTTATGATTCACCTCAGAGGTAACGATAACAAGCTCTCCTCCTGCTGATTTCATGTTCTTTCTCTCCACATCCACTCCTCTCACTAGTGTAGTGGTAGTTGAGTGGGCACCAGAGAGCTTTTGTGGTTTTGACATGACAAAGATACAGCGTATTTCAGGGTTCACGTGACGTTGGATAACTCTCCAATCTCCTCCAGAGAGCAGGAAAAGTGTAACGAGCTGGAAGGCTGGCGGGGGGGCGGCAGGGACCCAGAAAAAAAGGCCCCTCTATTATTCAGTAGGCTGTAGTTATGTTGTTGTGGCCTATAATTAATATTTCAAGATAATAGTATCAGTAAAAAAAAAAAAAAAAACTTTCCTTCCTCCATTTGTGGCGCCCACTCTGGATGACAGCGCCCTTAGCATTCGCCTATACTGCCTATGGTACAGGCCGGCACTGAGTACTGGCCATACAGTTGGATAAATGAGACTTGGATTAAACTGCACAACTTGTGTGAGAGTTTGTAAATGGATGCTTTGATATTGTTTTGCTGTTGTTAAACCCACTCCCCTACAACTTAAATTCAATTAAAGTTTTGTTTCTTCATTTTTTTTTGGATTCTTCGTTTACCATGAAGGCATGCAAAAAAAAAAAAAAAAAAAGTCACAAATTCAACGTTAAGCAACTGATATACAATTGGTCATTTGGGGGGTGAAGTTTTCCTTTAAAGCCAAAAATGTCCAATAATAAAATGTGCAATATATGGCCTTACGATAAAAATACAGATTATACTGTATGTGTCCACTTATTCAAGTATTTTTAAATAATATTTTATAATACATTCATTTGTAATAATATTAATTAATCATTATTTACTTTATATTTCTTCTTATTAATAATATATATATATATATTTTTTATAATTTTAAAATAACTATAGTCTACTCCCATTTAAGTGTTTAATATTTGCACTTTGACATTTGATTTTATTACAACAGGAAACTCCTCACAACTTTCAGATGTAGTTAAAAAAACAAAAGCATGTGCAACCTGCAATTCAAGACTGTTTCTGAACAGTTAAAACAATAAGGACATATATCTATTAAATACATTTCCAAAAAAGTATGTTTGAAGATTAGTCAAGAGCTTGATAATAAATGAGTAAGTTGTTATAAAGTGGATAATTATATGAATAAATACATGAAAACTGTATTACCATAAAACTGTAAAATAATCCAATTTTTTTTTTTTTAATTCAGCTCATGGTGTTTTATCTGCATCACAAATTTTCACAAAAAAACTGTCATTTTTATTTAATTCCAGCAGTTTTTCTTTTCAAACATCCTTTTCCAAAGTCCGCCTTTAAAGTCACAATGCCTCTTGTCAGTGATGATTTCATAATGTCACTTCTCATCACTGAGTCTTTGTCTGAGTCGGTGTTGACAGTTGGTTTGCTTATTCAGACCAAAGCAGAAGCCGATCACACAAGTGAATCTGCCCTGTTGTTTGTTGTTATTATAATTATTTCATCATGTCTCTTTTTAACACTTTGCGTCCGTCACAATATGGAAGGGGAGCGCCTGCTGTGTCCTTAAAGTGACGTCACTGATGCATTCCAGTTTTAACAGGCTGCAAAATTAACAGCCTGTAAACTGACATGAGACCCAAGCGTATTGCCGAAAATCTGCACGCTTTACTCAGTCAAATCCGCCATCTGTCACCCTTTCCTCCCGCCCAGTGTCTTACCTCGGGGCTGGACAGTTTGGCCTCTGTGAGCACCAGGGCGGTGGCGTTGACGGCGTGAGCCAGCTCTTGCTCCACCAGCTTGTGGGTCTTGGCTGCCTCACGGATCCTATGGGAAGGACGAGGGAGGAAAATCATGGACTTGAAAGAGCTGTAATTATTATTTCGACAAGCTGAAAAGGCACAATTATGGTGATTACTCCAACAAGTTGTCTCAGTCTGTTGATGGGACAAAAGCCCAGTTTCTTTCTGCGTCTCTCCAATTTTTTTTTTCCTTGCTAAAGTTTCTCTTTTAAATGGAGAGTCTGAGGACAGAGGGTGTCCTGTGTGGTGCAGATTTCAAAGCCCAATGAGGCGAATTTGTGATTATTGGGTGTATAAATAAAACTGAATTGACTCTCCAACCTTTGAGTTCAGACTGTAGATGTTTGGATTCTAAACCCAGCCATGATTTTGACGAGTAAATCACAAAACTTCAGTACAGTTACAGGTAGACGATGCAGGATCTTCCATAAGAAAAGAATGTACAGACTCAGACTCAGCTATCACTTATGACCCAGTAGTATTTATCTGCAGAGACTCTGTCCTCTGCCTGGATTTTCTTATTTTCTTCTTATTTTGCTATATCCGGAACATTCCTAGGCACAGCATGCAGGTGAGTTCAGGACTTTATAAAAAGGTAGTAAATCATCTTAAATGCCTCAGGTATATTTTGCACCCCCCTCCCTGTTGGGATCCACTGAGAAAGAAGTTATTGTATGTAGGTCCAAACATCTCCAGTCTGACTCTCAAATTGCTCTGGTTGTTTAATAGAAACTTTACACTGATATAATTCTTCTCATGTTGCCAGTAATGGCGAAAAGTGCACACCTTTTATTATGCTCTCAATTCACCCATATCAAATCTCTCAGAAATCCCCAGTATGACCGTTTCTCAGCTTTTGACGTGAGGCTACAAATGTAATTAAAATATTTTTCATCCTGAAAGGGGAGTTTAGTTTTGCAAACACGAGTAAGAAGATCATAATAAACCGCATGAGCTGAGACATGCTGAGAAAACCTCAGAGGGACGCAAATGGTTCATACGTGCGAAAAAGAGGAATAAAATTGCTCATCAGTGCAACGGAGAAAAATGTAGCAAATAAGCTCGCTAATTGCAGTGGGATAAACGAATCCCAAAATGTAGAGTAAAATTCCCCCTTGACCCCTTTATCTTTTTAACACAGAAACACACATGGATGTTGATCAGCAAACAGGTTGCTTTTACGCACACTGTACACTGCACACCGTACACTGTAAACTGTAAAAGGACTTGGATAAAAAAATGTCATAATTTAATTGTTTTATTCTATTTGACATTTGTGTGAATTTTTGTCATTATTAGCATATGATTCCTTGAGTTACGGCCAAAAATGTGTTTTGTGAGGTCACATTGACCTTTATATACTACCACCAAATTCTAATCAGTTCATCACTGAGTCCAAGTGAACGTTTGTGCCGAATTTGAGAAAACTCCCTTGTGGCCTCTTTGAGATACTGCGGTCACAAGATTGAGACGGATGCAAGGTCACAGTGACCTCTGACATTCCACCACCAATTTCTGATAGTTCCTTAAGTGGGAGTTTGTGCCAAATTTGAGAAAACTCCCTTGTGGCCTCTTTGAGATACTGCGGTCACAAGATTGAGACGGACACAAGGTCATAGTGACCTCTGACATTCCACCACCAATTTCTGATAGTTCCTTAAGTGGGAGTTTGTGCCAAATTTGAGAAAACTCCCTTGTGGCCTCTTTGAGATACTGCGGTCACAAGATTGAGACGGACACAAGGTCATAGTGACCTTTGACATTCCACCACCAATTTCTGATAGTTCCTTAAGTGGGAGTTTGTGCCAAATTTGAGAAAACTCCCTTGTGGCCTCTTTGAGATACTGTGGTCACAAGATTGAGATGGAAGCAAGGTCACAGTGACCTTTGACATTCAACCACTAATTTCTGATAGTTCCTTAACTGGGAGTTTGTGCCAAATTTGAGACAACTCCCTTGTGGCCTCTTTGAGATACTGCGGTCACAAGATTGAGATGGACGCAAGGTCACAGTGACCTCTGACATTCCACCACCAATTTCTGATAGTTCCTTAAGTGGGCGTTTGTGCCAAATTTGAGAATATTCTCTCAAGGCCTCCTTGAGACATTGTGTTCACTGGACTGAGATGGTTGCAAGGCCACATCGGGTTGACATGGTAAATGATAAATGGATCTGCACTTATATACGTATAGCACCTTTCTAGTCTTCCGAGCACTCTAAGCGCTTTTTACACTATGAGTCCCATTCACCCATTCACACACACATTCACACACTGGTGGCTGAGGCTGCCATACAAGGTGCCACCTGCTACTTCGTTTAACACACTCACACACCAATAAACAGCCATTGGGAGCAATTTGGGGTTCAGTATCTTGCTCAAGGATACTTCAACATGCGGGCTGGAGGACCCGCTGATCTTCTGATTAGTGGATGACCCACTCTACCTCTTGAGCCACAGCCACCCTTCATCTGATCACCAAATCTAATCAGTTCATTGGTGAGTCCAAGTGGACGTTTGTGCCAAATTTGAAGAAATTTTCTTAGGTGTTCTTGAGATATCACTTTTACGAGAATGGGATGGACGGGTGGATGGACGGACGACCTGAAAACATAATGCTTCCGGCCGTGGCTATCGCTGGCACAGAGACATAAAAACAAACAGGAAGCAGAATTAAATAATCCTTTGTCTTTCTTTTGTCTGACTCATTTCTTTATACCAAATTTTCCCTTTGTTATGAGAATATTTTGACATGTTTTAGCAAGACTTTCTGATCTGCTCCCATTTTTAATAGTTTTAATAGTCTACAGAGAGTTAAGTTAGCGCAGGTATGTGTCTTCTTTTCCCAGCCAAGATGTATTTAAGCAAGACTTTATCCTGTTTCCTTGTGAAGTGTCTCTTACTTATTGATGAGTGTGTCGGCCACGATGCCCAGCTGCTGAACCTGAGCGCACTCCTCCTCCGTCAGGTACTCCATGGACTGCTGGGAGTTAAGGCGGGGTCTGCTGGCGCGGTAGCTGTCAATTTTCATCTTGTCCTCCCATGACTTCAGCGTGCTCTCGAACGCCTGGTGGCACAAAAAACGAGTCATTTATCGACCTTCATCACTTGTGTGTTTGTTCCTCTTCAACACTGAGACAAGCACATCGTGTAAACTTGTGCTGCGGCCAAGCAATTTTCAAAAACTGGCACTTTGAAAATGAAAATGCTGTCGAATTCAAAGGGCATTTGGCACCTGATTAAAGGTGGTTCTTTGGGTATCGTGTAGTTGGTAGACGTGAATTAAATACTCAAGGTAACAATCAGAATGAAGACAGGCAGGTGTATTTTATCATGTCTGAGAGACAAAACTATCTTTTTAACTGTAAAGCTGAGGTAACTGAGGCAGAAAGAAGTGTTTTATCGCATCCAGATACAAATTTATTTTAACAACTTGTCGATAAACATGCCTCAACCAGGTATCCAGCCGTGTCGGCGCTCACCTGAAACATTACCGTCACCATCTGACTGAATAAAAGCCACATTTAGGAGGATAAAACCAGCAAGCCAACAATCTCCTCTCTCTGCGGTGCTTAAGGAGGGAAACCATGGAAACAAACTGCCCAAATGTGCTTGGCTCAAGAGAGCTCTCAAAAGGTTTGAGCAGCGTGAAGAGAGAACAAACACAGTGGGTATGAATTTGATTTAAGAAATCCCGAAATAGAGGGAGTCAACAACACGGGAGGGGAGCTGAGGCTGCAGAGCTCAGAGTGGATTTTCGGCTGCAATATTTATGGAAGGAATTCAGGCCAATATTGTTGTTTTCCGTATGCATGTGGTAGATATTTACATATGCACATGGAAATTCAGTCGTACACACATATTTTACACTGTAGAAATCAAACTCGGTGCTGTAAAAAAATCACATGTAAAACTTTATGACACATCGGACATTACCCTGTCTCTGGTGAGCATCTGCGCTCGGTTCTTGTGGACGATCTTGACGATGCCAGGCGGCTGGATCCAGGCCTCTCCGTCCACCTGCACAGGGACCCCCTCCTCCCCGAGGATGGTGATCTTCACCTGGCGGCACTGAGACGCAACAGAGCAGAAAACAGCAGCTGTCAGATGAGACCTCTTGTTCTTTTTTTGACCAGCTATTCCCTGCTTCACCTCCTTTGTCCTCTGCTGTTGGACACTGAGCATTTCATGTGATCCTGTAAAACCTGCACCTTTCAAAGTTTTATTACGAGGAGAATTTGTACTGTCTGTGCTGAAATGCCAGATGGACCAGAGACACCTATAAAAGACTTTGTCCTTGTGACTGAAAGGGAAGGGAGTGTTTCTCATTCACTTCAGTTTTAGGAGATTAAAATAAACATTAGTACATGTAAATATATTCTTTGCGAGACAGCTGCAACGCTTGACCATCTTACTAAGGGTTTATTTTTTGTTCAAAGAACTAAAGTGCTTTAATTCAATGTTGTAGTTATTTGAAATCACTTCAGATAATGTGTGATGTTCAGCATGTTCACCATCTTAGTTTAGCACGCTAACATTTGCTGATTAGCACTAAACACAAAGTATAGACACTGATGGGAATGTCATAATCTTAGGAGGTATTTCGTCATAAACTAGGGTGACACTAGTTTAAACCCCCCTAAACTGAGACCCCTAAATGTACATGTGCACATGTACGTGCTTAAATTACAAGCGTTGTCCTCTTTCTATCAATTAAGAAGCATCTACAAAAGAGGTCCTTTCTCTCTCTGCATGATCTTGAGAAGGTCTTCAAGGTTAGACTACTGCAATTCATCGTGTTCAGTGTTGAGCCAAAAAGTCATTTCACACCTTCAGCTAGGGCAAAAGCTAGTGCAGCTGCTCAGCTTTTAACCAACACTAGAAAATATGACCACGTCAGCCCTGTTTTAGCCTCTCTTCACTGGTTACCAGTCAGTTTCAGAATCGATTTTAAGATTTTACCGATAACTTTTAAAGCGCTTCATGGCTTAGCCCCAAGCTACATGCCTGAAATGCTTCTCCTCTATGAGCCAGGTCGCAGCCTCAGGTCCTCAGGCAGGGCTCTGTTGGCTGTTCCTCAGTCCAAGCTCAAAAACTAAAGGTGACCAGGCTTTTGCGGTCAAGACCCCTCAGCTCTGGAACTCACTGCTTATTGTATATATGTCTCATTTGATTGTTTTTATTGTTTATATCTTGTGTTGTCATCAGTTATTGTATTCTTTTATTTCGTATTACTCTAATTGTTTGATTTGCTGTACCTCTGTGCAATTTACAGGGCAATTAGTTGCCAACTTTGCTTGTCTGCTTCAGTGATGGTATTTTATCTTTATTTTTCTTGTTGTTTGTATTTTCTTAAAATTGCCTCATTTTGTTTGCTTGAATCCTGCATTTTTTTAAAAAAATCCGGGATCAACCATGTAAAGCAATTTGTAGCTTTGTTTTGAAAAACGCTTTATAAATAAGGATGGGATCAGGATGGGGGGATAAATATTTTATATTTAGCAGACCTAACGAGTGCACCTTTTATCACCATGGATAGTGACTCGGCAGAAGAAAAAAAAAAGGCTACGTTTTGTCTTCCAAAATCCACGAAAACATTTGAAAACTGTACAATAACACCATGACGCACAAAACCAGATGAACTGTCCATGGACAGAAAGCTGTGGCTGTGTTTTACCAGATAGGCAAAGTCCTGAGTTGCCTGTTTCAGATGGCTGTCAGTGGCGTTTGCCCCACTGAAGTTGGTTGCAACAGTGCTACATCCTGCTTGTAGCCACCACCTATGTTTGGCCATCTCAATAGGACCTTTCATTTCCACCACTCAGGACTGAAAAAGTACTCTTGTTGTTGTGTGTAGAACTCAGCATTTTTGTTGCCGATACTTCATTAAGGAAAAGTGAGCCTCCTGGATCTCTTAGGAAAAGACGCTATCGTCGGTATAACAGCAAACTGTTAGCATACTGACAGGTTCTGTGAGAGAGAGTTGCAAGCGTCACAGTAATCTCCTTGACAATGACACATGGACTGATTGACACATATAAAGACAAATCAGTGTCTAATTTAGATGCATGTTGCACGTTTATGTTTTTATAATGGGCGGGACAGAACATGATAGACACCTTTGTATTGTAAGCACAGAAAACAAGCACATTTTTCATTATCATCATTATATTTTAGCGTTTTATAGATATTTGTTGGGACTAAAGGCACCCAGCTTGAAACTGTGACAATCCCGGACAACCCGAGACGTCTGGTAACCATATCATAAACCAAAGTATTGACCAAGGAGACGGAGAAGTGCCTCATAATTTCACTGAAATGGATGTCTGGACCGTAGCTGTGATAATACAGGTGTGTCCGTTATATGCAGGGATGTGTGTGTGTGTGTGTGTGTGTGTGTGTGTGTTACCTGTGCGATGCGGTGGTGCTGCAGGTTGATGACTCTGGACATGGCCATCTGCATGCTGCCGAACACTGCAACCACCTCCAACTTCTTATCATCAAACGACGGAGCGCCGAAGTTCTGAATATATGAGACAAGCGTGAACAACATACTGTAACTATGAAATCTGCATTCAGCTTCTGAACACTTTCTTTGGAGTTGTAGACGCACAGGATGCTCCCTCTTCAATAACACTCACATTATCCTCCTTTGTTCCTCCCCAGAAGTTGATACCGCCTGCATAGCTGGGGATGTTGAGCACAGCCAAGCCCTGCAGACTCGGCAGAGACATGGGAACACCGTCACACTAAAGAGAGAAACAGAGGGGGAAAAAACAGCTGATGGCGTTTTGTTTCCCAAAATATTCCTCATTCTCATTCAGTAGAGACATCACTGTGTGTCTGACCTCCAGCTGAACTCTCTGCTCCAGGTTCTTGTACGTCTTCTGGACCAGCTCTTTGGTCCCCAGCACTCCGTACCACATCATGTTCTTGGTGCGACTGCTGCAAAGGGACACAGAAGGTAGAAACCAATCAGAACTAGAGTAAAACTTTATTGACCAAAGAATCAATCTGATGACGATAAAGCTTCTGGAGGCAACGGCCAATATTTCAGGAGGGCAGGTGCAGCCAGCGGATATTTGGGCCAAGACTTCCTCTTTCGTGCATCGCTCATTGTTTACTGTTAATGAAGTCAAAAAATGACCCAAAAGTGAACTGATTTGAGCTGCTGCATGTTCTATATTTGCTGCTCTGTGTGTCTGACCCTGTTTCATGTATTAACAGTTTTATTGAGAATGTCATGGAATAATGTGTTATATGTATCTAAATGAGAAGTAAACAGGAAAACTTTGTCAACATCTGTTTTATCCAGCAAGTTTTCAGTCGGTTTATCTCACTTCAGTCTCACTAGTAGACTGAAAAAGCAACTGATTATATTATTCAAATAGCCTAAGGTTTAACTTGTATTCGTAATGTTAATCATTTATGTAATAAAAAAATCGATACTTGACACTGTGTGACGATACGACACTGCCACACAAAAATATCGCGATACTTTATTGTATTGATTAGGGATGCACCGATCCAATACCTGGATCGAATATCGGCCCTGATATCATCAAAATAGATGGATCGGGTATCGGAAAATGCAACCTATACCTGAGGCGATCCTTTCCCTTTAAATCTATTGCAACGCGAGCTATGTCATACGTCATGGAGCGAAGGAGAGAATCTGTTTCATCTTGTTTCATTTTATCTTAGGAAAGAACTGTGTAGTCATCAATGCCTGATGCCTCTAGCCTTTTCTGTTCTACATGTTAAGGTATAAAGCTTTTTATAGCTTTTTAGGTCAACCATGGCATCGGATCGGTTTCGGGTATCGGCTGATACTCAAAGCCACAGCATCGGGATCGGTATCGGAACTGAAAAAGCTGCATTTCTAGTATTGATTTTTTCCCCCACCACTAGTTCTTTCATCATGCCGGTAAATCTGAACGAATTACTGCCAACATTTATATCTGTATGCCCAATCTAAGCAGCTTACTAACGTCAGCTCAAGTGGGTCGCTCACAACCCGGATTTATACATCCAAAGAACTTCTATAAAAATGAACTACTTGGCAACCAGACCAGGCTTCTAACTGACCCTTCGCTAAGCCTCTCCCTTAATCAGTCGCTGTCCAATCCTTAGTTAGCAACCGTGTGTAGCAACCGAGAGGTCCGTCAAGCTTTCAGCAGAAGCTAATATGCCGAAGCGGCGTGCATACGGTAACGTTACCTTCAAGTCCGACACCTGATACCCAAAAAGTGTCAAAGGTGGTGTTGAATTTTTCCCCTTCCCCAAGCCCAAGACCCAAGGAAGATATGGCTAAAACAGTGTGGAAGACCACACGAACAGCTGAATCCAGCAAAGATCAATAAAAACACCTACGTTTGTTCCAAGTTAAGATGCTAACTAACGTTAGCTAACGCTAGCTTTGTGTGCTAGCTGCTCTCCCTTTGTCTGCCCCAAGGAGGGAACATAACTCAACATTAACTTAAATTTAAACCATATATTGACTTACCCTGCTGTACAAGAACATTCTTTGTCCTTCACGTGAAGTGTCAAGACGTGGGGTGCCTGACGCTTGCATTGCGACTAGTGAGCTTTTCCCTCTATTTTAATGTTCTCGTGATTTATACTCCGCCAGCATGCCATGATATTGTGAATGTAGATATCTCCGAACAGTTTTTCCAGAAATTTGATGTTATTTCCTTTGGAATATCTCTCACTGATATTGCTGAAAACTCCATATTTCTTATGCTAGGAGCGAAAGCTTGACGGACGTGGCAACAGTAACTAAGGGGGGCGGGGCTTAGCGAAGGGTCAATTGAGACAGGCCTTTATTTGTCAAAATGTGTTGCCACACCAGGCTAGAAAAAGGACTGGGTGTTTAATTGGGACTAGACTTCTGATTTAAGTTTTATGGTGTGTGATTAATGCTAGATCAAGGCTGATCTTGGGTGGAGAAACACTGAACAGGAAATAATACACTTTTACGTTACAACACAACAGTTTTTTGTTGGCAAAAGAGTTGCTGAGTTATACAATTTAATAAAACGCTCTGTGAACCTTCATACCTGCATTTTTTAGGGTGCTCATCTCTCTTGTTGTTGAACTCAAGGGAAATCTTGGCATCCAGGCCAATGCCGAAGTAATTGTTCATCACACACTTCTCTGAGCATTGTCTGCAAACACAGAAAAATATGTAGATTAAAATGTGATAATACATTAAAACACAGCTGGTACGTGACAGACACAGATGTACGAATGCCTGCAAACAGATGAGCGCACATGAAGACTTACACAGTGTCCTCGCTGAAGGTGACGGTGTGGAGGCTCTCTGGTTTCTCAAGGACAATGGGGGAGGTGGGACTTAAGCTTCCTTGACCTGGACGGAGGCATAATTGGTTACTTTGATTAAAAATGTTCAACAATAGGATAGAGTTTCTAAAATTGAAATTATGAATGTTTAATAAGGCAAAGTGTAGCAGATTATTATTATTATTATGAGCTATCCTTGAAGGAGTGGGAGGAGCGCGTCCCTTCACCTTGTGTCCCCACTGAGCTCAAACCAAAGGGACACTTACGTGGCTCAGCATCCTTCAGCTCCTCGCTGTTTTCTCTTTTGATGGAGGACGAGGACGACATCCTCTGGACCTGCGTGTGTCGGTTCTGTTCGTCCACCACTGAAATGATGACATCGGTGAACTTAAATACAAAGCACTCAAGGCATGATCGTGTCAAACTGATTCCGACAGAAGAAGAAAGGAAAAGCAGGACGAGGAACACGATGAATTCACTCGAGGTTACCTTTCTCTGCCTGTTCAATGATCTGCCTCAGGGCTTTCTTCAGGCTGTTGGCCCTGAGCATCAGCTGCTCCTTGGAACGGTACGTTTTACCCTCTGAACCAGACTCACCGCCACTTTCTCCAGGGCTCGAGCCGCCGCTTTCCTGGCTGGGCACCGAACCTGCTGGTACCACCTGATTGTGGCGGGGAAATAGAGCACGTTATAATACGTCTGTATAAGCCATCCTGGTATATTCCCATTAGGTGACCTTTTTGTTTAATTCCTGATGTTATCCGACTCCCTGATGAGATTTATTTAATTTTAAGAGCAGGGGAAACCCTGCAGCATTGTCTCATTATCACTAAAGCAGCAGTATTAAAACAGAAAATGTCATCTCATTCATAAATCTTTAGTACTCCTGCTCCGTGGAGTCTAACAGTAGTGCGTCATCGCTCTTGTTTCCAGCAATAAAGGCAGGTTAATATTCATTTACAGGCAGCACTGAGGAAGAGGATATCCATATTTTATTTATCCAATATGAAATGGTGCTCGGTGCAAAGCTTGGATTCAGTGCCTTCCTCCCTTTATTGAGCAGGAGGTTGAAATCATACTGACATTTTGAGGGCTCCATTACTTCTTTCAGAGCACCGACATCAATCTGAGAATAAAAGACTCCAAAGGGAGCAGAGAGTCTAAAAACTGTGTGCAGTTTTGTTTTTTAGCTCCTGTGAGGAAACTTAAGACGTGTGAAAAACCATCATTGTTTTCTACTGCTACTCCCATAAAGGCTCAAATTGAATCGGGAGGGGATTTAAAAACTGAGGGGGAACGTTTCATATCCTCTCTGATCAAACGACAGCATTCAGCATCTCAAAGATATAGTGTGCAGTCTTCAACTTCATCATTATCTCACTAGGTGGAAAATAGAGATGCATGATATTGGATTTTTTGCTGAAATCCGATATGCCGATATGTAACAACTCATTTGACCGGTAACTGATACCGATATATCCCTACCTAATTTTAGTGATCATCAAGCCCTTCAGTAGTGGAATTACCATCATATTATGCATGTATACCTTTAAGGCCCATTTATACTCAACATTAAATACAGACCCGGATACGGACGGAGCCTGTCCATGCTCCACGTTCATTTCGTCCGTATTTCTGCACGTTTCCATAAAGCTTACGGATACGGGCCAAACGGAGCAGTACCACCGGAAACCGTGGGGGCAGTGTTGCTGTCACTACCCGATACGTAGCTCTAGTAAGACACGAATAAGAAATAACAATGGCGGTCATCGAAGTACTGGAAATGATGCTCGTCGTCAGTTTCTCTCATCGGCAGTACCAGAGACTTTGTCTTTTATGCAAGAGGTACATTATCAATATCTCCTCCACAGTCGCCATGTTTGTTTTTGAGTTTGTTGTTGTCGTAAACTTTTGACTCTGGGCTGCTCCCTGGTGGATATATTGGTTAAAATCCATGCCAATGTAAAAGACGCATGGAAGTATGTGGGCAGTGACGGTAACATCATTTGAAACGGACGTATACATTTTCGTACGTAAAGGGAGCATAAATGGGCCTTTATCATGACGGCCCACCAGCAGATGGAGACATGAAATACAATGCTTTCAATGTGTGTAATATTCATTTACTGTGCAAAACAAGAAAAAGCATGTTTGCCGATTCTGATATTTCATTTTAAAGCCAGTATCGGCTAGTACTGATGATGTGCAGATATCATTTTGCATCCCTAGTGATATCAGAAACTGACATTTTGTGCCTAATTAATCATCCTTGCATTGACCCAATGATGCCAGGCTACTCACATTGATATTTGGTTGAATTTGGGTTATGACGTCGCGTGACGAACATTCTATGTCAAGAGAGTGTCTAACACCAGTGTCAGGGTTTCCCACGTTTATTTATGTGTGGCGGCCCATCATGATGAAAAAACATCTGCTGCCATGTTTTGATTTTCTGTTTTTGGACCATTTGATCTGATCAGCTCTGATCGGTTTGATGACTCAATTACCAAAAACATCATAAGTGTGAAATCAGGCTGCTTTCAGACCTAGAGTTGTCTTGCTTTGGTCTGAATCAGGGACTAATTTTGTCACGAAGCTGCATAATTGCCTAGAGTTGGTTCGAATTGTCACGGCAGCATTTACAAGCGGACCAGATCAAAGAAAGCTGCTCTTGATTGGTCAGAATTTCCATGCGGGAAAAATCCAGGAAGTAAACAAAACGTTGAAGAAATGTGACACTTTCTAATGTCACAATGGAGGGACAACTACACAGGTTGATTTTAGCGCTGCTCATCGTGGACTATATTGCTGTCATTGTTCATTTTAGTCAAACCATACAGTTTGAAAACGAGGCGCGGCTCCAACTAGAAAACAATGTTTTGATGCATTGGATGTGCTGAATGTGCATATTAAGGCAGTACAGGAGGAGGTGCACATTAATAATCCTCCAGGACTGTAACATGCTCATGTTTAACCCAAACAATGTGTCATGTGACTGCAGTTGGTTCAGATCGAGGTCGGAACACGTTCTCACCACAAACAAACCACACCAGAGTTCATTTGTAACCGGACCGAGACCACCTCTTCAAGAAGGTCTTGGACTGGTTGTATTGGTGCACACCTGAGTGTGATTGCTGTGTTCACACCTGCCCAAATGAACCGCATTTCGGGGGCAAACGAACTTGAGTTCAATTGAACTGAACCAAACAGGGCAGGTGTGAAAGCACCCTCAGTCAAACCTCCATTATCATTTACATCCTTTAACAAGCAGCTTTTATATTATTAGCTGCACTTCAGGCTGTTGCGATCTCATTTCGGTGCAAAGGACTTTAGCTGCTGCTTCATATGAAGTATTATGACTCAGGATTGTTTTGTCATTTTAATCAGGCTATGAGGCTGCACTTATTGCTGTGGCTATTTCATACTGATTAGAGTTGGTAGTGTTATTACCTGAGCTTCTGCTTCCTCACTTAAGGCCTTGACGAGGGAATCAAGCTTCTCATTCAGCAGTGCACACTGGGAAAAGAGACAGACACACAGACAAACAGACAGACACACACACACAGATATTTTTATTGATATTTATTTTGGTTTTTTATGGCTGCCTTGCTCACTTCAAAATCAAATGAGAAGAGTGTAAATTGGGAGATAAAGTACACATCAATGTCGGGCAGAAGTTCCTAAGGCCCTGTGTCCACATAGTGCCTTTTTCTGAGCGCCAGAAGAAGGCCAGCGTCTTTTTTCAATTGTTCCCAATGAGGAGAGAGCGTCTGTGGCCACATGCGGCCGCCTAGGGAAAAGGCGCTGCGCCCAGCGTCTTTTTTCCGGCCGCTCCTCCTTTTTTGTGCGGCCGCTCCGAGCGTTTTGAGTTGAAAATCTCTGAACTTTTCAGAGGGGCGCTGGTGTCGTCACCGGCACTTTTTCCAGGCAACCAATCATATCGCGGAACTCGTCACCCTGGTAACCAGAAAAAATGGAGGAGAAGCTGGTGCTGGCCGTGTCCGTCTATCCGGAGTTGTATGACATTGCACACAGACATTACCATAAC